>NW_027511491.1:0-24565 GCF_048772815.1 Callospermophilus lateralis
TTGACTCACCAAATTTTGTTCTTCTAGGTTGAAGCGTTCGTTAACAGTAGCAGTTTGTATTTTTAGTTTCCCTCTGTTCTCTCCTATATAAAAATAGATGATTTTGGAACTCTAAATCCAACATGGTTTGTAGTAGCTCTTTGAAACTTGACAAAATAAAGGAGTTCTCATTTTTGTCTCTATGATTTGTTTCCGCTTCATGTAGCCGTAGCAGAGACTGTGGAAAAGCACTTTCATTGAAAGTGGTTGCCCAGCTTCTAAGAAATTACGAGTTTCCGAAATACCAGCAAATATTTTTACGCCCAATGTTGATGATACGTGGTGGTAATGACAAGTACAGAAATCGCACTTGGTTCACCAAATTTTGTTCTCCTAGAATGAAGCGTTCGTTTACAGTAGCAATTTTTATTTTTAGGTTTCACTCTGTTCTCTCCTATATAGATAGATGAATTTGGAACTCAAAATCCAACATGGTTTGTAGTAGCTCTTTGAAACTTGACAAAAGAAAGGAGTTCTCAGTTTTGTCTCTATGATTTGTTTGCGCTTTATGTAGCCCTAAGCAGAGACTGTGGAAAAGCATTTTCATTGAAAGGGGTTGCCAAGCTTCCAAGAAATTACGAGTTTCCGAAATACCAGCAAATATTTTTTCACCCATAGTTGATGATACGTGTTGGTAATGACAAGTACACAAATCCCACTTGGCTCACCAAATTTTGTTCTTCTAGTTTGAAGCATTCGTTTACAGTAGCAGTTTTTATTTTTCGGTTTCACTCTGTTCTCTCTTATATAGGTAGACTAATTTGGAACTCTAAATACAACATGGTGTCTAATAGCTCTTTGAAACTTGACAAAATAAAGTAGATTTCAGTTTTGTGTCTATGGTTTGTTTCCTCTTTAAGTCGCCCTAGGCACAGACTGTGGAAAAGCACTTTCATTGAGAGGGGTTGCCAATCTTCTAAGAAATAACGAGTTTCCGAAATACCAGCAAATATTTTTTCACCCAATCTTGATGATACTTGGTGGTAAGATCAGTACGCAAATCCAAGTTGGCTCATCAAATTTTCTACTTCTAGTTTGAAGCGTTCATTTACAGTAGCATCTTTTATTTTTAGGTTTCACTCTGTTCTCTGCTATATAGATAGATGAATTTGGAACTCTAAATCCAACATGGTTTGTAGTAGCTCTTTGAAACTTGACAAAATAAAGGAGTTCTAAGATTTGTCTCTATGGTTTGTTTCCTCTTCAAGTAATCCTAGGCACAGACTGTGGAATAGCACTTTCATTGAGAGGGGTTGCCAAGCTTCTAAGAAATAACGAGTTTCCAAAATACCAGCAAATATTTTCCACCCAATCTTGGTGATACTTGGTAGTACTGATCGGTACACAAATCCCACTTGACTCACCAAATTTTGTTCTTCTAGGTTGAAGCTTTCGTTTACAGTAGCAGTTTATATTATTAGTTTTTCTCTCTTCTCTCCTATACAGATAGATGAGTTTGAAACTCTAAATCCAACATGTTTTGTAGTAGCTCTTTCAAACTTGACAAAATAAAGGAGTTCTCAGTTTTGTCTCTATGGTTTGTTTCCGCTTCATGAAGCCCTAAGCAGAGACTGTGGAAAAGCACTTTCATTGAAAGAGGTTGCGAGCTTCCAATAAATTACGAGTTTCCGAAATACCAGCAAATATTTTTTCACCAAATGTTGATGATACGTGGTGGTAATGACAAGTACACAAATCCCACTTGGCTCACCAAATTTTGTTCTCCTAGGTTGAAGCGTTCGTTTACAGTAGCAGTTTTTATATTTAGGTTTCACTTTGTTCTCTCTTATAGATAGATGAATTTGGAAGTCTAAATCCAACATGGTTTGTAGTAGCTCTTTGAAACTTGACAAAATAAAGGAGTTCTCAGTTTTTTCTCTATGGTTTGTTTCCTCTTCAAGTAGTCCTAGGCACAGACTGTGGAAAAGAACTTTCATTGAGAGGGGTTGCCAAGCTTCTAAGAAATAACGAGTTTCTGAAACACCAGCAAATATTTTTTCACCCAATCTTGATGATACTTGGTGGTAATGATTGGTACACAAATCCCACTTGACTCAGCAAATTTTGTTCTTCTAGGTTGATGCGTTCGTTTACAGTAGCAGTTTATATTTCTAAGTTCCCTCTGTTCTCTCCTATATAGATAGATGAATTTGGAACTCTAAATCCAACATGGTTTGTTGTAGCTCTTTGAAACTTGACAAAATAAAGGAGTTCTCAGTTTTGTCTCTATGATTTGTTTCCGATTCATTTAGCCCTAAGCAGAGATATGGAAAAGCACTTTCATTGAAAGGAGTTGCCAAGCTTCCAAGAAATTACGAGTTTCCGAAATACCAGCAAATATTTTTTCACCCAATGTTGATGATACGTGGTGGTAATGACAAGTACAGAAATCCCACTTGGCTCACCAAATTTTGTTCTTCTAGGTTGACGCGTTCTTTACAATAGCAGTTTTTATTTTTAGGTTTCACTCTGTTCTCTTCTATAGAGACAGATGAATTTGGAACTCTAAATTCAACATGGTTTGTAGTAGCTCTTTGAAACTAGACAAAATAAAGGAGCTCTCAGTTTTGTGTTTATGGTTTGTTTTCTCTTCAAATAGCCCTAGGCACAGACTGTGGAAAAGTACTTTCATTGAGAGGGGTTGCCAAGCTTCTAAGAAATAACGAGTTTCCGAAATACCAGCAATTATTTTTTCACCCAATGTGGATGATACTTGGTGGTAATGATCTGTACACAAGTCCCACTTGGCTCACCAAATTTTGTTCTTCTAGGTTTAGGCGTTCATCTACAGTAGCAATTTTAATATTTAGGTTTCACTCTGTTCTCTCCTATATAGATAGATGAATTTGGAACTCTAAATCCAACATGGTTTGTAGTAGCTCTTTGAAACTTTACAAAATAAAGGAGTTCTCAGTTTTGTCTCTATGATTTGTTTCCACTTCATGTAGCCCTAAGCAGAGACTGTGGGAAAGCACTTTCATTGAAAGGGGTTGCCAAGCTTCCAATAAATTACGAGTTTCCGAAATAGCAGCAAATATTTTTTCACCCAATGTTGATGATACTTTTTGGTAATGATCAGTACACAAATCCCACTTGGATCACCAAATTTTCTTCTTCTAGTTTGAAGCGTTCGTTTACAGAAGAACTTTTTATATTTAGGTTTCACTCTGTTCTCTCCTATGTAGATAGATGAATTTGGAACTCTAAATCCAACATGGTTTGTAGTAGTTCTTTGAAACTTGACAAAATAAAGGAGTTTTCAGTATTGTCTCTATGATTTGTTTCCGCTTCATGTAGCCCTAAGCAGAGACTGTGGAAAAGCACTTTCATTGAAATGGGTTGCCAAGCTTCCAAGAAATTACGAGTTTCCGAAATACCACCAAATATTTTTTCACCCAATGTTGATGATATGTGGAGGTAATGACAAGTCCACAAATGCTACTTGGCTGACCAAATTTTGTTCTTCTAGGTTGAAGCGTACGTTTACAGTAAAAGTTTTTATTTTTAGGTTTCACTCTATTCTCTCCTATATAGATAGATGAATTTGGAACTCTAAATCCAACATGGTATTTAGTAGCTCTTTGAAACATGACAAAATAAAGGAGTTCTCAGTTTTTACTCTATGTTTTGTTTCCTCTTCAATTATCCCTAGGCACAGACTGTGGAAAAGCACTTTAATTTAGAGGGGTTTCCAAGCTTCTAAGAAATAAAGTGTTTCCGAAATACCAGCAAATATTTTTCACCCAATCTTGATGATACTTGGTAGTAATAATCAGTACACAAATCCCACTTGACTCACCAAATTTTGTTCTTCTAAGATGAAGAGTTCGTTTACAGTAGCAGATTATATTTTTAGTTTTCCTCTGTTCTCTCCTATATACATAGATGAATTTGGAACTCTAAATCCAACATGGTTTGTAGTATCTCTTTGAAACTTGACAAAATAAAGGAGTTCTCTGTTTCGTCTCTTTTTTTGTTTCCTCTTCAAGTAGCCCTAAGCAGAGACTGTGGAAAAGCACTTTCATTTAAAGGGGTTGCCACGCTTCTAAGAAATAAGGACTTTCCGAAATACCAGCAAACATTTTTCAACCAATCTTGATGATACTTGGTAGTAATGATCGGTACACAAATCCCACTTGACTCACCAAATTTAGTTCTTCTAGGTTGAAGTGTTCGTTTACAGTAGCAGTTTATATTTTTAGTTTCCCTCTGTTTTCTCCTATATAGATAGATGAATTTGGATATCTAAATCCAACATGGTTTGTAGTAGCTCTTTGAAACTTGACAAAATAAAGGAGTTCTTAGTTTTGTCTATATGATTTGTTTCTGCTTCATGTAGCACTAAGCAGAGACTGTGGAAAAGCACTTTCATTGAAAGTGGTTGCCAAGCTTCCAAGAAATTACGAGTTTCCGAAATACCAGCAAATATTTTTTCACCCAACGTTGATGATACGTGGTGGTAATGACAATTACACAAATCCCACTTGGCTCACCAAATTTTGTTCTTCTAGGTTGAAGCGTTCCTTTACAGTAGCAGTTTTTATTTTTAGGTTTCACTCTGTTCTCTCCTATAAAGATACATGAATTTGGAACTCTAAATCCAACATGGATTGTAGTAGCTCTTTGAAACTAGACAAAATAAAGGAGTTCTCAGTTTTGTCTCTATGGTTTGTTTCCTTTTCAATTAGCCCTAGGCACAGACTGTGGAAAAGCACTTTCATTGAGAGGGGTTGCCAAGCTTCTGAAAATAACGAGTTTCCGAAATACCAGCAAATATTATTTCACCCAATGTGGATGATACTCGGTGGTAATAATCTGTTCACAAATCCCACTTTGCTCACCAAATTTTGTTCTACTACTTTGAAGCGTTCTTCTACAGTAGCAATTTTAATATTTAGGTTTCACTCTATTGTCTAATATATAGGTAGATGAATTTGGAACTCTAAATCCAACATGGTGTGTATTAGCTCTTTCAAACTTGACAAAATAAAGGAGTTCTCAGTTTTGTCTCTATGATTTGTTTCCGCTTCATGTAGCCCTAAGCAGAGACTCTGGGAAAGCACTTTCATTGAGAGGGGTTGCCAAGATTCTAAGAAATTACGAGTTTCCGAAATAGCAGCAAACATTTTTTCACCCAATGTTGATGATACGTGGTGGTAATCACAAGTCCACAAATCCCACTTGGCTAACCAAATTTTCTTCTTCTAGGTGGAAACGTTCGTTTACAGTAGCAGTTTTTATTTTTAGGTTTCACTCTGTTCTCTCTTATATAGATAGATGAATTTGGAACTCTAAATGCAACACGGTTTGCAGTAGCTCTTTGAAACTTGACAAAATAAAGGAGTTCTCAGTTTTGTCTCTATGGTTTGTTTCCTCTTCAAGTAGCCCTGGGCACAGACTGTGGAAAAGCACTTTCATTGAGAGGGGTTGCCAAGCTTCTAAGAAAGAACGAGTTTCCGAAATACCAGCAAATATTTTTTCACCCAATCTTGATGATACTTGGTGGTAATGATCAGTACACAAATCCCACATGGCTCACTAAATTGAGCTCTTCTAGGTTGAAGCGTTCGTTTACAATAGTAGTTTTTATATTTAGTTTTCTCTCTGTTCTCTCCTATATAGATAGATGAATTTGGAACTCTAAATCCAACATGGTTTGTAGTAGCTCTTTGAAACTTGACAAAAAATGGAGTTCTCAGTTTTTTCTCTATGGTTTGTTTACTCTTCAGGTAGCCCTAGGCACAGACTGTGGAAAAGCACTTTAATTGAGAGGGTTACCAAATTTCTAGGAAATAAGGAGTTTCGAAATATCAGCAAATATTTTTTCACCCAATCTTGATGATACTTGGTGGTAATGATTGGTACACAAATCCTACTTGACTCACCAAATTTTGTTCTTCTAGGTTGAAGCATTCGTTTACAGTAACAGTTTTTATGTTTAGTTATCACTCTGTTCTCTCCTATATAGAGAGATGAATTTGGAACTCTAAATTCAACATTGTTTGTAGTAGCTCTTTGAAAGTTGACAAAATAACGGAGTTCTCAGTTTTGTCTCTATTGTTTGTTTCCTCTTCAAGTAGCCCTAGGCACAGACTGTGGAAAAGCACTTTCATTTAAAGGGGTTGCCAAGCTTCTAAGAAATAACGAGTTTCCAAATACCAGCAAATATTTTTTCACCCAATGTCGATGATACTTTGTGGTAATGATCTGTACATAAATCCCACTTGGCTCACCAAATTTTGTTCTTCTACTTTGAAGCGTTCTTCTACAGTAGAAATTTTAATATTTAGGTTTCACTCTGTTCTCTCCTATATAGATAGATGAATTTGGAACTCTAAATCCAACATGGTGTGTATTAGCTCTTTGAAACTTGAAAAAATAAAGGAGTTCTCAGTTTTGTCTCTATAATTTGTTTCCGCTTCATGTAGCCCTAAGCAGAGACTGTGGGAAAGCACTTTCATTGAGAGGGGTTGCCAAGCTTCTAAGAAATTACGAGATTACGAAATAGCAGCAAATATTTTTTCCCTCAATGTTGATGATACGTGGTGGTAATGACAAGTCCACAAATCCCACTTGGCTCACCAAATTTTCTTCTTCTAGGTTGGAGCGTTCGTTTCCAGTAGCAGTTTTTTTTTTTAGGTTTCACTCTGTTCTCTCCTATATAGATAGATGAATTTGGAACTCTAAATCCAACATGGTTTGTAGTAGCTCTTTGAAACTTGACAAAAAAATAGAGTTCTCAGTTTTGTCTCTATGGTTTGTTTACTCTTCAAGTAGCCCTAGGCACAGACTGTGGAAAAGCACTTTAATTGAGAAGGGATGCCAAGCTTCTAAGAAATAAGGAGTTTCCGAAATATCAGCAAATATTTTTTCACCCAATCTTGATGATACTTGGTGGTAATGATTGGTACACAAATCCTACTTGACTCACCAAATTTTGTTCTTCTAGGTTGAAGCGTTCGTTTACAGTAACAGTTTTTATTTTTAGGTACACTCTGTTCTCTCCTATATAGATAGATGAATTTGGAACTCTAAGTTCAACATGGTTTGTAGTAGCTCTTTGAAAGTTGACAAAATAAAGGAGTTCTCAGTTTTGTCTCTATGGTTTGTTTCCTCTTCAAGTAGCCCTAGGCACAGACTGTGGAAAAGCACTTTCATTGAGAGGGGTTGCCAAGCTTCTAAGAAATAACGAGTTTCCAAATACAAGCAAATATTTTTTCACCCAATGTTGATGATACTTGGTGGTAATGATCAGTACACAAATCCCAATTGGCTTACCAAATGTTGTTTTTCTGCGTTGAAGCGTTCGTCTACAGTAGCAGTTTTTTATTTGGGTATCACTCTGTTCTCTCCTACATAGAAAGATGAATTTGGAACTCTAAATCCAACATGGTGTGTAATAGCTCTTTGAAACTTGAGAAAGTAAAGGAGTTCTCAGTTTTGTCTCTATGGTTTGTTTCCTCTTCAAGTAGCCCTAGGCACAGACTGTGGAAAAGCACTTTCATTGAGAGTGGTTGCCAAGCTTTTAAGAAATAACGAGTTTCAGAAATACCAGCAAATATTTTTTCACCCAATCTTGATGATACTTGTTGGTAATGATCAGTACACAAATCCCACTTGGCTCACCTAATTTTGTTCTTCTAGGTTTAAGCGTTCGTTTACAGTAGCAGTTTTTTTTTTTAATTTGTTTATTTATTTATTTATTTATTCATTTTTAATTAATTTTTATTTTAGGTTATTCAAAACATTACATAGTTCTTGATATATCATATTTCACACTTTGATTCAAGTGGGATATGCGCTCCCATTTTTACCCCACATACAGATTGCAGAATTACATCAGTTGCACAACCATTGATTTACATATTGCCATTCTGGTGTCTGTTGTATTCTGCTGCCTTTCCTATCCTGTACTATCCCCCCTCCCCCCTCCCCTCCCCTCTTCTATCTCTACCCCCTCTACTGTAATTCATTTCTCCCCCTTATATTTTTCCTCCTTTAGCAGTTTTTATTTTTAAGTTTCACTCTGTTCTCTAATATAGAGATACATGAATTTGGAACTAAAATCCAACATGGATTTAGTAGCTCTTTGAAACTAGACAAAATAAAGGAGTTCCCAGTTTTGTCTCTATGGTTTGTTTCCCCTTCAAGTAGCCCTATGCACAGACTGTGGAAAAGCACTTTCATTGAGAGGGGTTGCCAAGGTTTTAAGAAATAACGAGTTTCCGAAATACCAGCAAACATTTTTTCACCCAATCTTGATGATACTTGGTGGTAATGATCAGTACACAAATCCCAGTTGGCTCACCAAATTTTCTTCTTCTAGGTTGAAGCGTTCGTTTACAGTAGCAGTTTATATTTTTAAGTTCCCTCTGTTCTCTCCCATATAGATAGATGAATTTGGAACTCTAAATCCAACATGGTTTGTTGTAGCTCTTTGAAACGTGACAAAATAAAGGAGTTCTCAGTTTTGTCTCTATGATTTGTTTCCGCTTCATGTAGCCCTAAGCAGAGACTGTGGAAAAGCACTTTCATTGAGAGGGGTTGCCAAGGTTTTAAGAAATAACGAGTTTCCGAAATACCAGCAAATGTTTTCTCAACCAATGTTGATGATACTTGCTGGTAATGATCAGTACACAAATCAAACTTGGCTCACCAAATTTTGTTCTTCTGGGTTGAAGCGTTCGTCTACAGTAGCAGTTTTTATTTTTAGGTTTCTCTCTGTTCTCTCCTACATAGATAGATGAATTTGGAACTCTAAATCCAACATGGTTTGTAGTAGCTCTTTGAAACTTGACAAAAAATGGAGTTCTCAGTTTTTTCTCTATGGTTTGTTTACTCTTCAGGTAGCCCTAGGCACAGACTGTGGAAAAGCACTTTAATTGAGAGGGTTACCAAATTTCTAGGAAATAAGGAGTTTCGAAATATCAGCAAATATTTTTTCACCCAATCTTGATGATACTTGGTGGTAATGATTGGTACACAAATCCCACTTGACTCACCAAATTTTGTTCTTCTAGGTTGAAGCGTTCGTTTACAGTAACAGTTTTTATGTTTAGTTATCACTCTGTTCTCTCCTATATAGAGAGATGAATTTGGAACTCTAAATTCAACATTGTTTGTAGTAGCTCTTTGAAAGTTGACAAAATAACGGAGTTCTCAGTTTTGTCTCTATTGTTTGTTTCCTCTTCAAGTAGCCCTAGGCACAGACTGTGGAAAAGCACTTTCATTTAAAGGGGTTGCCAAGCTTCTAAGAAATAACGAGTTTCCAAATACCAGCAAATATTTTTTCACCCAATGTCGATGATACTTTGTGGTAATGATCTGTACATAAATCCCACTTGGCTCACCAAATTTTGTTCTTCTACTTTGAAGCGTTCTTCTACAGTAGAAATTTTAATATTTAGGTTTCACTCTGTTCTCTCCTATATAGATAGATGAATTTGGAACTCTAAATCCAACATGGTGTGTATTAGCTCTTTGAAACTTGAAAAAATAAAGGAGTTCTCAGTTTTGACTCTATAATTTGTTTCCGCTTCATGTAGCCCTAAGCAGAGACTGTGGGAAAGCACTTTCATTGAGAGGGGTTGCCAAGCTTCTAAGAAATTACGAGATTACGAAATAGCAGCAAATATTTTTTCCCTCAATGTTGATGATACGTGGTGGTAATGACAAGTCCACAAATCCCACTTGGCTCACCAAATTTTCTTCTTCTAGGTTGGAGCGTTCGTTTCCAGTAGCAGTTTTTTTTTTTAGGTTTCACTCTGTTCTCTCCTATATAGATAGATGAATTTGGAACTCTAAATCCAACATGGTTTGTAGTAGCTCTTTGAAACTTGACAAAAAAATAGAGTTCTCAGTTTTGTCTCTATGGTTTGTTTACTCTTCAAGTAGCCCTAGGCACAGACTGTGGAAAAGCACTTTAATTGAGAAGGGATGCCAAGCTTCTAAGAAATAAGGAGTTTCCGAAATATCAGCAAATATTTTTTCACCCAATCTTGATGATACTTGGTGGTAATGATTGGTACACAAATCCTACTTGACTCACCAAATTTTGTTCTTCTAGGTTGAAGCGTTCGTTTACAGTAACAGTTTTTATTTTTAGGTACACTCTGTTCTCTCCTATATAGATAGATGAATTTGGAACTCTAAGTTCAACATGGTTTGTAGTAGCTCTTTGAAAGTTGACAAAATAAAGGAGTTCTCAGTTTTGTCTCTATGGTTTGTTTCCTCTTCAAGTAGCCCTAAGCACAGACTGTGGAAAAGCACTTTCATTGAGAGGGGTTGCCAAGCTTCTAAGAAATAACGAGTTTCCAAATACAAGCAAATATTTTTTCACCCAATGTTGATGATACTTGGTGGTAATGATCAGTACACAAATCGCAGTTGGCTCACCAAATTTTCTTCTTCTAGTTTGAAGCGTTCGTTTACAGTAGCAGTTTATATTTTTAAGTTCCCTCTGTTCTCTCCCATATAGATAGATGAATTTGGAACTCTAAATCCAACATGGTTTGTTGTAGCTCTTTGAAACGTGACAAAATAAAGGAGTTCTCAGTTTTGTCTCTATGATTTGTTTCCGCTTCATGTAGCCCTAAGCAGAGACTGTGGAAAAGCACTTTCATTGAGAGGGGTTGCCAAGGTTTTAAGAAATAACGAGTTTCCGAAATACCAGCAAATGTTTTTTCAACCAATGTTGATGATACTTGCTGGTAATGATCAGTACACAAATCAAACTTGGCTCACCAAATTTTGTTCTTCTGGGTTGAAGCGTTCGTCTACAGTAGCAGTTTTTATTTTTAGGTTTCTCTCTGTTCTCTCCTACATAGATACATGAATTTGGAACTCTAAATTCAACATGGTGTGTAATAGCTCTTTGAAACTTGACAAAGTAAAGGAGTTCTCAGTTTTGTCTCTATGGTTTGTTTCCACTTCATGTAGCCCTAAGAAGAGACTGTGGAAAAGCACTTTCATTGAGAGGTGTTGCCAAGCTTCTTAGAAATAACGATTTTCCGAAATACCAGCAAATATTTTTTCACCCAATGTCGATGATTCATGGTGGTAATGATCTGTACACAAATCCCACTTGGCTCACCAAATTTTGTTCTTCTACTTTGAAGCATTCGTCTACAGTAGCAATTTTAATATTTAGGTTTCACTCTGTTCTCTCCTATATAGATAGATAAATTTGGAACTCTAAATCCAACATGGTGTGTATTAGCTCTTTGAAACTTGACAAAATAAAGGAGTTCTCAGTTTTGTCTCTATGATTTGTTTCCGCTTCAAGTAGCCATACGCAGAGATTGTGGGAAAGCACTTTCATTGAGACGGGTTGCCAAGCTTCTAAGAAATTACGAGTTTCCGAAATACCAGCAAATATTTTTTCACCCAATGTTGATGATACGTGGTGGTAATGATCTGTACACAAATCCCACTTGAATCACCAAATTTTGTTCTTCTAGGTTGACGCGTTCGTTTACGGTAGCAGTTTATATTTTTAGGTTCCCTCTGTTCTCTCTTGTATAGATAGATGAATTTGGAACTCTAAATCCAACATGGTTTGTAGTAGGTCTTTGAAACTTGACAAAATAAAGGAGTTCTCAGTTTTGTCTCTATGATTTGTTTCCTCTTCATGTAGCCATAAGCAGAGACTGTGGAAAAGCACTTCCATTGAAAGGGGTTGCCAAGCTTTCAATAAATTACAAGTTTCCGAAATATCAGCAAATATTTTTTCAACCAATGTTGATGATACTTTGTGGTAATGATCAGGACACAAATCCCACTTGGCTCACCAAATTTTGTTCTTCTGGGTTGAAGCGTTCTTCTACAGAAGCAGTTTTTATATTTAGGTTTCACTCTGTTCTCTCCTACATAGCTAGATGAATTTGGATCTCTAAAACCAACATGGTGTGTAATAGCTCTTTGAAACTTGACAATGTAATGGAGTTCTCAGTTTTGTCTCTATGGTTTGTTTGCTCTTGAAGTCGCCCTAGGCACAGACTGTGGAAAAGCACTTTCATTGAGAGGGGTTGCCAAGCTTTTAAGAAAAAACGAGTTTCCGAAATACCAGCAAATATTTTTTCACCCAATCTTGATGATACTTGGTGGTAATGATCGGTACTCAAATCCCACTTGGCTCACCAATTTTTGTTCTTCTATGTTGAAAGGTCATCTACAGTAGTAGTTTTTATATTTAGGATTCACTCTGTTCTCTCCTACATAGATAGATGAATTTGGAACTCTAAATCCAACATGGTGTGTAATAGCTCTTTGAAACTTGACAAAGTAAAGGAGTTCTCAGTTTTGCCTCTATGGTTTGTTTCCTCTTCAAGTAGCCCTAGGCACAGACTGTGTAAAAGCAATTTCATTGAGAGGGGTTGCCAAGGTTTTAAGAACATGAAAGTTTCCGAAATACGAGCAAATATTTTTTCACCCAATCTTGATGATACTTGGTGGTAATGATCAGTACACAAATCCCACTTGCCTCACCAAATTTTGTTCTTCTAGGTTGAAGCGTTCGTTTACAGTAGCAGTTTTTATATTTAGGTTTCTCTCTGTTCTCTCGTATATAGATAGATGAGTTTGAAACTCTAAATCCAACGTGGTTTCTAGTAGCTCTTTGAAACTTGACAAAATAAAGGAGTTCTCAGTTTTGTCTCTATGATTTTTTCCACTTTTAGTAGCCCTAGGCACAGACTGTGGAAAAGTACTTTTTTTGAGAGGTGTTGCCAAGCATCTAAGAAATAAGGAGTTTCCGAAATATCACCAAATATTTTTTCAACCAATCTTGATGATACTTGGTGGTAATGAATGGTACACAAATCCCACTTGACTCACCAAATTTTGTTCTTCTAGGAAGAAGCGTTCGTTTTTAGTAGCAGTTTATATTTTTAGTTTTCTCTCTGTTCTCTCCTACATAGATAGATGAATTTGGAACTCTAAATCCAACATGGTTTGTAGTAGCTCTTTGAAACTTGAAAAAATAAAGGAGTTCTCAGTTTTGTCTCTATAATTTGTTTCCTCTTCAAGTAACCCTAGGCACAGACTGTGGAAAAGCACTTTCCTTGAGAGGGGTTGCCAAGCTTCTAAGAAATAACGATTTTCCGAAATACCAGCAAATATTGTCCACCCAATGTCGATGATACTTGGTGGTAATGATCTGTACACAAGTCCCACTTGGCTCACCATATTTTGTTCTTCTACTTTGAAGCGTTCGTCTACAGTAGCAATTTTAATATTTAGGTTTCACTCTGTTCTCTCCTATATAGATAGATGAATTTGAAACCCTAATTCCAACATGGTGTGTAATAGCTCTTTGAAACTTGACAATGTAAAGGAGTTCTCAGGTTTGTCTCTATGGTTTGTTTCCTCTTCAAGTCGCCCTACGCACAGACTGTGGAAAAGCACTTTCATTGAGAGGGGTTGCCAAGGTTTTAAGAGATAACGAGTTTCCGAAATACCAGCAAACATTTTTTCACCCACTCTTGCTGATACTTGGTAGTAATGATGAGTACACAAATCCCAGTTGGCTCACCAAATTATCTTCTTCTAGGTTGAAGCGTTCGTTTACAGTAGCAGTTTTTATTTTTGGGTTTCACTCTGTTCTCTCCTATATAGATAGATGAATGTGGAACTCTAACCCAACATGGTTTGTAGTAGCTCTTTGAAACTTGACAAAATAAAAGAGTTCTCAGTTTTGTCTCTAGGGTTTGTTTCCTCTTCAAGTAGCCCTAGGCACAGACTGTGGAAAAGAACTATCATTGAGAGGGGTTGCCAAGCTTCTAAGAAATAACGAATTTCCGAAATACCAGCAAATATTTTTTCACCCAACGTTGATGATACTTGGTGGTAATGATCAGTACACAAATCCCACTTGGCTCACCAAATTTTGTTCTTCTAGGTTGAAGCGTTCGTTTACAATAGCAGTTTTTATATTTAGGTTTCCCTCTGTTCTCTCCTATATAGATAGATGAATTTGGAAAACTAAATCCAACATGGTTTGTAGTAGCTCTTTGAAAGTTGACAAAATAAAGGTGTTCTCAGTTTTGTCTCTATGGTTTGTTTCCTCTTCAAGTAGTCCTAGGCACAGACTGTGGAAAAGCACTTTCATTGAGAGGGGTTGCCAAGCTTCTAAGAAATAAGGAGTTTCTGAAATATCAGCAAATATTTTTTCAACCAAACTTGATGATACTTGGTGGTAATGATTGGTACACAAATCCCACTTGACTCACCAAATTTTGTTCTTCTAGGTTGAAGCGTTCGTTTACAGTAGCAGTTTATATTTTTAAGTTCCCTCTATTCTCTCCCATATAGATATATGAATTTGGAACTCTAAATCCAACATGGTTTGTTGTAGCTCTTTGAAACGTGACAAAATAAAGGAGTGCTCAGTTTTGTCTCTATGATTTGTTTCCGCTTCATGTAGCCCTAAGCAGAGACTGTGGAAAAGCACTTTCATTGAAAGGGGTTGCCAACCTTCCAAGAAATTACCAGTTTCCGAAATACCAGCAAATATTTTTTCACTCAATGTTAATGATACGTGGTGGTAATGACAAGTACACAAATCCCACTTGGCTTACCAAATTTTGTTCTTCTGGGTTGAAGCGTTCGTCTACAGTAGCAGTTTTTATATTTAGGTTTCACTCTGTTCTCTCCTATATACATGGATGAATTTGGAACACTAAATCCAACATGGATTCTAGTAGCTCTTTGAAACTGGACAAAATAAAGGAGTTCTCAGTTTTGTCTCAAACCAAGTAGCCCTAGGCACAGATTGTGGAAAAGCACTTTCATGGAGAGGTGTTGCCAAGCTTCTAAGAAATAACGAGTTTCCGAAATACCAGCAAATATTTTTCCACCCAATGTCGATGATACTTGGTGGTAATGATCTGTACACAAATCCCACTTGGCTCACCAAATTTTGTTCTTCTACTTTGAAGCGTTCATCTACAGTAGCAATTTTAATATTTAGGGTTCACTCTGTTCTCCCCTATATAGATAGATGAATTTGGAACTCTAAATCCAACATGGTGTGTAATAGCTCTTTGAAACTTGACAAAATAAAGGAGTTCTCAGGTTTGTCTCTATGGTTTGTTTCCTCTTCAAGTCGCCCTACGCACAGACTGTGGAAAAGCACTTTCATTGAGAGGGGTTGCCAAGGTTTTAAGAACTAAAAAGTTTCCGAAATACCAGCAAACATTTTTTCACCCAATTTTGATGATACTTGATGGTAATGATCAGTACACAAATCCCAGTTGGCTCACCAAATTTTTTTCTTCTAGGATGAAGCGTTCGTTTACAGTAGCAGTTTATATTTTAAGTCCCTCTGTTCTCTCCTATATAGATAGATGAATTTGGAACTCTAAATCCAACATGGTTTGTAGTAGCTCTTTGAAACTTGACAAAATAAAAAAGTTTTCATTTTTGTGTCTATGATTTGTTTCCGCTTCATGTAGCCCTAAGCAGACACTGTGGAAAAGCACTTTCATTGAAAGGGGTTGCCAACCTTCCAAGAAATTAAAAGTTTCCGAAATACCAGGAAATATTTTTTCACCCAAGGTTGATGATACGTGGTGGTAATGACAAGTACACAAATCCCACTTGGCTTACCAAATTTTGTTTTTCTAGTTTGAAGCGTTCGTTTACTGTAGCAGTTTTATTTTTAGGTTTCACTCTGTTCTCTCCTATATAGATAGATGAATTTGGAACTCTAAATCCAACATGGTTTGTAGTAGCTCTTTGAAAGTTGACAAAATAAAGGAGTTCTCAGTTTTGTCTCTATGTTTTGTTTCTTCTTCAAGTATCCCTAGGCACAGACTGTGGAAAAGCACTTTCATTGAGAGGGGTTGCCAAGCTTCTAAGTAATAACGAGTTTCCGAAATACCAGAAAATATATTTTGACCCAATCTTGATGATACTTTGTGGTAATGATCAGGACACAAATCCCACTTGGCTCACCAAATTTTGTTCTTCTAGGTTGAAGCGTTCGTTTACAGTAGCAGGTTTTATATTTAGGTTTCTCTCTTTTCTCTCCTATATAGATAGATGAATTTGGAACTCTAAATCCCACATGGTTTCTAGTAGCTCTTTGAAACTTGACAAAATAAAGGAGTTCTCAGTTTTGTCTCTATGGTTTGTTTCCACTTCATGTAGCCCTATGAAGAGACTGTGGAAAAGCACTTTCATTGAAATGGGTTGCCAAGCTTTCAATACATTACAAGTTTCTGAAATATCAGCAAATATTTTTTCAACCAATGTTGATGGTACTTAGTGGTAATGATCAGTACACAAATCCCACTTGGCTCACCAAATTTTGTTCTTCTGGGTTGAAGCGTTCGTCTACAGTAGCAGTATTTATATTTAGGTTTCACTCTGTTCTCTCCTACATAGATAGATGAATTTGGAACTCTAAATCCAACAAGGTGTGTAATAGCTCTTTGAAACTTGACAAAGTAAAGGAGTTCTCAGTTTTGTCTCTATGGTTTGTTTCCTCTTCAAGTATTCCTAGGCACAGACTGTGGAAAATCACCTTCATTGAGAGGGGTTGCCAAGCTTCTAAGAAATAACGAATTTCCGAAATACCAGCAAATATTTTTTCACCCAACGTTGATGATACTTGGTGGTAATGATCAGTACACAAATCCCACTTGGCTCACCAAATTTTGTTCTTCTATGTTGAAGAGTTCGTTTACAGTAGCAGTTTTTATATTTAGCTTTCTCTCTGTTCTCTCCTATATAGATAGATGAATTTGAAACCCTAAATCCAACATGGTTTGTAGTAGCTCTTTAAACTTGACAAAATAAAGGAGTTCTCTGTTTTGTATCTATGGTTTGTTTCCTCTTCAAGTAGCCCTAGGCACAGACTGTGGAAAAGCACTTTCATTGAGAGGGGTTGCTAAGCTTCTAAGAAATAAGGAGTTTCCGAAATATCAGCAAATATTTTTTCAACCAATCTTGATGATACTTGGTGGTACTGATTGGTACACAAATCCCACTTGACTCACCAAATTTTGTTCTTCTAGGAAGAAGCGTTCGTTTACAGTAGCAGTTTATATTTTTAAGTTCCCTCTGTTCTCTTCTATATAGATAGATGAATTTGGAACTCTAAATCCAACAAGGTGTGTAGTAGCTCTTTGAAACTTGACAAAATAAAGGAGTTCTCAGTTTTGTCTCTATGATTTGTTTCTGCTTCATGTAGCCCTAAGCAGAGACTGTGGAAAAGCACTTTCATTGAAAGGCGTTGCCAAGCTTCCAAGACATTACGAGTTTCCAAAATACCAGCAAATATTTTTTCACCCAATGTTGATGATACATGGTGGTAATGACAAGTACACAAATCCAACTTGGATCAACAAATTTTGTTCTTCTAGGTTGAAGCGTTCGTTTACAGTAGCAGTTTTTATATTTAGGTTTCACTCTGTTCTCTCCTATATAGATAGATGAATTTGGAACTCTAAATCCAACATGGTTTGTAGTAGCTCTTTGAAAGTTGACAAAATAAAGGAGTTCTCAGTTTTATCTCTATGGTTTGTTTCCTCTTCAATTAGCCCTAGGCACAGACTGTGGAAAAACACTTTCATTGAGAGGGCTTGCCAAGTTTCTAAGAAAGAATGAGTTTCCGAAATACCAGCAAATATTTTTTCACCCAATCTTGATGATACTTGGTGATAATGATCACTACAGAAATCCCACTTGGTTCACCAAATTTTGTTCTTCTGGGTTGAATCGTTCGTCTACAGTAGCAGTTTTTATATTTAGGTTTCACTCTGTTCTCTCCTATATAGATAGATGAATTTGGAATTCAAAATCCAACATGGTGTGTAATAGCTCTTTGAAACTTGACAAAATAAAGGAGTTCTCAGTTTTGTCTCTGTGGTTTGTTTCCTCTTCAAGTCGCCCTAGGCACAGACTGTGGAAAAGCACTTTCATTGAGAGGGGTTGCCAAGCTTCTAAGAAATAACGAGTTTCCGAAATACCAGCAAATATTTTTTTACCCGATTTTGATGATACTTGGTGGTAATGATCAGTACACAAATCCCACTTGGCTTACTAAATTGTGTTCTTCTAGGTTGAAGCGTTCGTCTACAGTAGCTGTTTTTATATTTAGGTTTCTCTCTGTTCTCTCCTATATAGATGGATGAATTTGGAACTCTATATCACACTAGGTTTGTAGTAGCTCTTTGAAAGTTGACAAAATAAAGGAGTTCTCAGTTTTGTCTCTATGGTTTGTTTCCCCTTCAAGTAGCCCTAGGTACAGACTGTGGAAAAGCACTTTGATTGAGAGGGGTTGCCAAGCTTCTAAGAAATAAGGAGTTTCCGAAATTTCAGCAAATATTTTTTCAACCAAACTTGATGATACTTGGTGGTAATGATTGGTACACAAATCCCACTTGACTCACCAAATTTTGTTCTTCTAGGATGAAGTGTTCGTTTTCAATAGCAGTTTATATTTTTAGTTTTCCCTCTGTTCTCTCCTATATAGATAGATGAATTTGGAACTCTAAATCCAACATGGTTTGTAGTAGCTCTTTGAAAGTTGACAAAAAAAAGGAGTTCTCAGTTTTTTCTCTATGGTTTGTTTCCTCTTCAAGTAGTCCTAGGCACAGACTGTGGAAAAGAACATTCATTGAGAGGAGTTGCCAAGCTTCTAAAAAATAACGAGTTTCCGAAATACCAGCAAATATTTTTTCACCCAATCTTGATGATACTTGGTGATAATGATTGGTACACAAATCGCACTTGACTCACCAAATTTTGTTCTTTTAAGTAGAAGCGTTCGTTTACAGTAGCAGTTTATATTTTTAGGTTCCTCTGTTCTCTCCTATATAGATAGATGAATTTGGATCTCTAAATTCAACATGGTTTGTAGTAGCTCTTTGAAACTTGACAAAATAAAGGAGTTCTCAGTTTTGTCTTTATGGTTTGTTTCCTCTTCAAGTCGCCCTAGGCACAGACTGTGGAAAAGCACTTTCATTGAGAGGGGTTGCCAGGCTTCTAAGAAAGAACGAGTTTCCGAAATACCAGCAAACATTTTTTCACCCAATCTTGATGATACTTGGTGGTAATGATCAGTACAATATCCCGCTTGGCTTACTAAATTGTGTTCTTCTAGGTTGAAGCGTTCGTCTACAATAGCTGTTTTTATATTTAGGTTTCTCTCTGTTCTCTCCTATATAGATAGATGAATTTGGAACTCTAAATCCAACATGGTTTGTAGTAGCTCTTTGAAACTTGACAAAATAAAGAAGTTGTCAGTTTTGTGTCTATGATTTGTTTCCGCTTCATGTAGCCCTAAGCAGAGACTGTGGAAAAGCACTTTCATTGAAAGGGGTTGCCAACCTTCCAAGAAATTACCAGTTTCCGAAATACCAGCAAATATTTTTTCACCCAACGTTGATGATACTTGGCGGTAATGATCAGTACACAAATCCCACTTGGCTCACCAAATTTTGTTCTTCTATGTTGAAGCGTTCGTTTACAGTAGCAGTTTTTATATTTTGGTTTCTCTCTGTTCTCTTCTATATAGATAGATGAATTTGAAACTCTAAATCCAACATGGTTTGTAGTAGCTCTTTGAAACTTGACAAACTAAAGGTGTTCTCAGTTTTGTCTCTATGGTTTGTTTCCTCTTCAAGTAGCCCAAGGCACAGACTGTGGAAAAGCACTTTCATTGAGAGGGGTTGCCAAGCTTCTAAGAAATAAGGAGTTTCTGAAATATCAGCAAATATTTTTTCAACCAATCTTGATGATACTTGGTGGTACTGATTGGTACACAAATCCCACTTGACTCACCAAATTTTGTTCTTCTAGGAAGAAGCGTTCGTTTACAGTAGCAGTTTATATTTTTAAGTTCCCTATGTTCGCTCCTATATAGATAGATGAATTTGGAACTCTAAATCCAACATGGTTTGTAGTAGCTCTTTGAAACTTGACAAAATATAGGAGTTCTCTGTTTTGACTCTTTGATTTTTTTCCTCTTCATGTAGCCCTAAGCAGAGACTGTGAAAAGCACTTTCATTGAAAGGGGTTGCCCACCTTCCAAGAATTACCAGTTTCCGAAATACCAGCAAATATTTTTTAACCCAATGTTGATGATACTTGGTGGTAATGATCAGTACACAAATCCCACTTGGGTCACATAATTTTGTTCTTGTAGGTTGAAGCGTTCGTTTACAGTAGCAGTTTTTATATTTAGGTTTCACTCTGTTCTCTCCTATACAGAGAGAAGAATTTGGAACTCTCAATCCAACATGGTTTGTAGTAGCTCTTTGAAACTTGACAAAATAAAGAAGTTCTCATTTTTGTCTCTATGGTTTGTCTCCTCTTCAAGTAGCCCTAGGCACAGACTATGGAAAAGCATTTTCAATAAGAGGGGTTGCCAAGCTTCTAAGAAATAACGAGTTTCCGAAATACCAGAAAATATTTTTCCACCCAATATCGATGATACTTGGTGGTAATGATCAGTACACAAATCACACTTGGCTCACTAAATTTTGTTCTTCTACTTTGAAGCGTTCGTCTACAGTAGCAATTTTAATATTTAGGTTTCACTCTGTTCTCTCCTATATAGATAGATGAATTGGAACTCTAAATCCAACATGGTGTGTAATAGCTCTTTGAAACTTGACAAAATAAAGGAGTTATCAGGTTTGTCTCTATGGTCTGTTTCCTCTTCAAGTCGCCCTACGCACAGACTGTGGAAAAGCACTTTCATTGAGAGGGGTTGCCAAGCTTCTAAGAAATAACGAATTTCTGAAATACCAGCAAATATTTTTTCACCCAACGTTGATGATACTTGGTGGTAATGATCAGTACACAAATCCCACTTGGCTCACCAAGTTTTGTTCTTCTATGTTGAAGCGTTCGTTTACAGTAGCAATTTTTATATTTAGTTTTCTCTCTGTTCTCTCCTATATAGATAGATGAATTTGAAACTCTAAATCCAACATGGTTTGTAGTAGCTATTTGAAACTTGACAAAATAAAGGAGTTCTCACTTTTGTCTCTATGGTTTGTTTCCTCTTCAAGTAGCCCTAGGCACAGACTGTGGAAAAGCACTTTCATTGAGAGGGGTTGCCAAGCTTCTAAAAAATAAGGAGTTTCTAAAATATCAGCAAATATTTTTTGAACCAATCTTTATGATACTTTTTGGTACTGATTGGTACACAAATCCCACTTGACTCACCAAATTTTTTTCATCCAGGAAGAAGCGTTCGTTTACAGTAGCAGTTTATATTTTTAAGTTCCCTCTGTTCTCTCCTATATAGATTGATGAATTTGGAACTCTAAATCCAACATGGTTTGTAGTAGCTCTTTTAAACTTGACAAAATAAAGGAGTTCTCTGTTTTGTCTCTATGATTTGTTTCCGCTTCATGTAGCCCTAAGCATCGACTGTGGAAAAGCACTTTCATAGAAAGGGGTTGCCAACCTTCCAAGAAATTACCAGTTTCCGAAATACCAGCAAATATTTTTTCACCCAATGTTGATGATACTTGGTGGTAATGATCAGTACACAAATTCCACTTGGGTCAACTAATTTTGTTCTTGTAGGTTGAAGCGTTCGTTTACAGTAGCAGTTTTTATATTTAGGTTTCACTCTGTTCTCTCCTATATAGCGAGAAGAATTTGGAACTCTCAATCCAACATGGTTTGTAATAGCTCTTTGAAACTTGACAAAATAAAGGAGTTCTCAGTTTTGTCTCTATGGTCTCTTTCCTCTTCAAGTCGCCCTACGCACAGACTGTGGAAAAGCACTTTCATTGAGAGGGGTTGCCAAGCTTCTAAGAAATAACGAATTTCCGAAATACCAGCAAATATTTTTTCACCCAACGTTGATGATACTTGGCGGTAATGATCAGTACACAAATCCCACTTGGCTCACCAAATTTTGTTCTTCTATGTTGAAGCGTTCGTTTACAGTAGCAGTTTTTATATTTTGGTTTCTCTCTGTTCTCTTCTATATAGATAGATGAATTTGAAACTCTAAATCCAACATGGTTTGTAGTAGCTCTTTGAAACTTGACAAACTAAAGGTGTTCTCAGTTTTGTCTCTATGGTTTGTTTCCTCTTCAAGTAGCCCAAGGCACAGACTGTGGAAAAGCACTTTCATTGAGAGGGGTTGCCAAGCTTCTAAGAAATAAGGAGTTTCTGAAATATCAGCAAATATTTTTTCAACCAATCTTGATGATACTTGGTGGTACTGATTGGTACACAAATCCCACTTGACTCACCAAATTTTGTTCTTCTAGGAAGAAACGTTCGTTTACAGTAGCAGTTTATATTTTTAAGTTCCCTATGTTCGCTCCTATATAGATAGATGAATTTGGAACTCTAAATCCAACATGGTTTGTAGTAGCTCTTTGAAACTTGACAAAATATAGGAGTTCTCTGTTTTGACTCTTTGATTTTTTTCCTCTTCATGTAGCCCTAAGCAGAGACTGTGAAAAAGCACTTTCATTGAAAGGGGTTGCCCACCTTCCAAGAAATTACCAGTTTCCGAAATACCAGCAAATATTTTTTAACCCAATGTTGATGATACTTGGTGGTAATGATCAGTACACAAATCCCACTTGGGTAACATAATTTTGTTCTTGTAGGTTGAAGCGTTCGTTTACAGTGGCAGTTTTTATATTTAGGTTTCACTCTGTTCTCTCCTATATAGAGAGAAGAATTTGGAACTCTCAATCCAACATGGTTTGTAGTAGCTCTTTGAAACTTGACAAAATAAAGAAGTTCTCATTTTTGTCTCTATGGTTTGTTTCCTCTTCAAGTAGCCCTATGCACAGACTGTGGAAAAGCACTTTCCTTGAGAGGGTTTACCAATGTTTTTTAGAAATAACGACTTTCCGAAATAGCAGCAAATATTTTTTCACCCAATCTTGATGATACTTGGTGGTAATGATCAGTACACAAATCCCAGTTGGCTCACCAAATTTTCTTCTTCTCGGTTGAAGCGTTCGATTACAGCAGCAGTTTTTATTTTTGGGTTTCACTCTGTTCTCTCCTATATAGATAGATGAATTTGGAACTCTAAATCTAACATGGTTTGTAGTAGCTCTTTGAAACTTTAAAAAATAAAGGAGTGCTCAGTTTTGTCTCTATGGTTTGATTCCTCTTCAAGTAGCCCTAGGCACAGAGTGTGGAAAAGAACTATCATTGAGAGTGGTTGCCATGCTTCTAAGAAATAACGAGTTTCCGAAATACCAGCAAATATTTTTTCACCCAATCTTGATGATACTTGGTGGTAATGATTGGTACACAAACCCCACTTGACTCACCAAATTTTGTTCTTCTCGGATGAAGCGTTCGTTTTCAGTAGCAGTTTATATTTTTAATTTTCCCTTCTGTTCTCTCCTATATAGATAGATGAATTTGGAACTCTAAATCCAATATGGTTTGTAGTAGCTCTTTGAAACTTGACAAAATAAAGGAGTTCTCAGTTTTGTCTCTATGATTTGTTTCCACTTCATGTAGCCCTAAGAAGAGACTGTGGAAAAGCACTTTCATTGAGAGGTGTTGCCAAGCTTCTATGAAATAACGATTTTCCGAAATACCAGCAAATATTTTTTCACCCAATGTCGATGATACATGGTGGTAATGATCTGTACACAAATCCCACTTGGCTCACTAAATTTTGTTCTTCTACTTTGAAGCGTTCGTCTACAGTAGCAATTTTAATATTTAGGTTTCACTCTGTTCTCTCCTATATAGATAGATGAATTTGGAACTCTAAATCCAACATGGTGTGTAATAGCTCTTTGAAACTTGACAAAATAAAAGAGTTCTCAGTTTTGTCTCTATGGTTTGTTTCCTCTTCAAATCGCCCTACGCACAGACTGTGGAAAAGCACTTTCATTGAGAGGGTTTACCAATGTTTTTTAGAAATAACGACTTTCCGAAATAGCAGCAAATATTTTTTCACCCAATCTTGATGATACTTGGTGGTAATGATCAGTACACAAATCCCAGTTGGCTCACCAAATTTTCTTCTTCTAGGTTGAAGCGTTAGTTTACAGCAGCAGTTTTTATTTTTGGGTTTCACTCTGTTCTCTCCTATATAGATAGATGAATTTGGAACTCTAAATCTAACATGGTTTGTAGTAGCTCTTTGAAACTTGACAAAATAAAGGAGTTCTCAGTTTTGTCTCTATGGTTTGTTTCCTTTTCAAGTAGCCCTAGGCACAGAGTGTGGAAAAGAATTATCACTGAGAGTGGTTGCCAAGCTTCTAAGAAATAACGAGTTTCCGAATTACCAGCAAATATTTTTTAACCCAATCTTGATGATACTTGGTGGTAATGATTGGTACACAAACCCCACTTGACTCACCAAATTTTGTTCTTCTCGGATGAAGCGTTCGTTTTCAGTAGCAGTTTATATTTTTAATTTTCCCTCTGTTCTCTCCTATATAATAGATGAATTTGGAAATCTAAATCCAATATGGTTTGTAGTAGCTCTTTGAAACTTGACAAAATAAAGGAGTTCTCAGTTTTGTCACTATGATTTGTTTCCACTTCATGTAGCCCTAAGAAG
>NW_027511492.1:0-24563 GCF_048772815.1 Callospermophilus lateralis
TACTTCATTTTGTCAAGTTTCAAGGAGCTAGCACAAACCGTGTTTGATTTAGAGTTTCAAACACATCTATCTATATAACAGAAAACAGAGTGAAACCTAAAAATTCAAAGTGTTACTGGAAACGAACGCTTGAACCTAGAAGAGTGAAAGTTGGGCAGCCAAGTGGGATTAGTGAACTGATCATTACCACCAAGTATCATCAAGATTTGGTGAAAAAATATTTGCTGCGATTTCAGCAAACTAGTAGTTTTTTGGAAGCTTGGCAACCCCTTTCAAACGAAAGTTTTTTTCCCCAGTCTCTGCATGGGGTACTTCAAGAGGAAACAAACCATAGAGATAGAACTTAGAACTACTTCATTTTGTCAAGTTTCACGGAGCTAGCACAAACCGTGTTTGATTTAGAGTTTCAAACACATCTATCTATATAACAGAAAACAGAGTGAAACCTAAAATTTCAAAGTGTTACTGGAAACGAACGCTTGAACCTAGAAGAGTGAAAATTGGGCAGCCAAGTGGGCTTAGTGAACTGATCATTACCACCAAGTATCATCAAGATTTGGTGAAAAAATGTTTGCTGAGATTTCAGCAAATGAGTAGTTTTTTGGAAGCTTGGCAACCCCTTTCAAACGAAAGTGTTCTTCGCCAGTCTCTGCATGGGGTACTTCAAGAGGAAACAAACCATAGAGATAGAACTTAGAACTACTTCATTTTGTCAAGTTTCACGGAGCTAGCACAAACCGTGTTTGATTTAGAGTTTCAAACATATCTATCTATATAACAGAAAACAGAGTGAAACCTAAAAATTCAAACTGTTACTGGAAACGAACGCTTGAACCTAGAAGAGTAAAAGTTGGGCAGCCAAGTGGGATTAGTGAACTGATCATTACCACCAAGTATCATCAAGATTTGGTGAAAAAATGTTTGCTGAGATTTCAGCAAACTAGTAGTTTTTTGGAAGCTTGGCAACCCCTTTCAAACGAAAGTGTTTTTCGCCAGTCTCTGCATGGGGTACTTCAAGAGGAAACAAACCGTAGAGATAGAACTTAGACCTACTTCATTTTGTCAAGTTTCAATTAGCTAGCACAAACCGTATTTGATTTAGAGTTTCAAACACATCTATCTATATAGCAGAAAACAGAGTGAAACCTAAAAATTCAAAGTGTTACTGGAAACGAACGCTTGAACCTAGAAGAGTGAAAGTTGGGCAGCCAAGTGGGATTAGTGAACTGATCATTACCACCAAGTATCATCAAGATTTGGTGAAAAAATGTTTGCTGAGATTTCAGCAAACTAGTAGTTTTTTGGAAGCTTGGCAACCCCTTTCAAACGAAAGTGTTCTTCGCCAGTCTCTGCATGGGGTACTTCAAAAGGAAACAAACCATAGAGATAGAACTTAGAACTACTTCATTTTGTCAAGTTTCACGGAGCTAGCACAAACCGTGTTTGATTTAGAGTTTCAAACACATCTATCTATATAACAGAAAACAGAGTGAACCTAAAAATTCAAACTGTTACTGGAAACGAACGCTTGAACCTAGAAGAGTGAAAGTTGGGCAGCCAAGTGGGATTAGTGAACTGATCATTACCACCAAGTATCATCTAAATTTGGTGAAAAAATGTTTGCTGAGATTTCAGCAAACTAGTAGTTTTTGGAAGCCTGGCAACCCCTTTCAAATGAATGTGTTCTTCGCCAGTCTCTGCATGGGGTACTTCAAGAGGAAACAAACCATAGAGATAGAACTTAGAACTACTTCATTTTGTCAAGTTTCACGGAGCAAGCACAAACCGTGTTTGATTTAGAGTTTCAAACACATCTATCTATATAGCAGAAAACAGAGTGAAACCTAAAATTTCAAAGTGTTACTGGAAACGAACGCTTGAACCTAGAAGAGCGAAAATTGGGCAGCCAAGTGGGCTTAGTGAACTGATCATTACCACCAAGTATCATCAAGATTTGGTGAAAAAATGTTTGCTGAGATTTCAGCAAACGAGTAGTTTTTGGAAGCTTGGCAACCCCTTTCAAACGAAAGTGTTCTTCGCCAGTCTCTGCATGGGGTACTTCAAGAGGAAACAAACCATAGAGATAGAACTTAGAACTACTCCATTTTGTCAAGTTTCACGGAGCTAGCACAAACCGTGTTTGATTTAGAGTTTCGAGACATCTATCTATATAGCAGAAAACAGAGAGAAACCTAAAAATTCAAACTGTTACTGGAAACGAACGCTTGAAACTAGAAGAGTGAAAGTTGGGCAGCCAAGTGGGATTAGTGAACTGATCATTACCACCAAGTATCATCAAGATTTGGTGAAAAAATGTTTGCTGAGATTTCAGCAAACGAGTAGTTTTTTGGAAGCTTGGCAACCCCTTTCAAACGAAAGTGTTCTTCGGCTGTCTCTGCATGGGGTACTTCAAGAGGAAACAAACCATAGAGATAGAACTTAGAACTACTTCATTTTGTCAAGTTTCACGGAGCTAGCACAAACCGTGTTTGATTTAAGTTTCAAACACATCTATCTATATAGCAGAAAACAGAGTGAAACCTAAAATTTCAAAGTGTTACTGGAAACGAACGCTTGAACCTTGAAGAGTGAAAATTGGGCAGCCAAGTGGGCTTAGTGAACTGATCATTACCACCAAGTATCATCAAGATTTGGTGAAAAAATGTTTGCTGAGATTTCAGCAAACTAGTAGTTTTTTGGAAGCTTGGCAACCCCTTTCAAACGAAAGTGTTCTTCGCCAGTCTCCACATGGGGTACTTCAAGAGGAAACAAACCATAGATATAGAACTTAGAACTACTTCATTTTGTCAAGTTTCACGGAGCTAGCACAAACCGTGTTTGATTTAGAGTTTCAAACACATCTATCTATATAACAGAAAACAGAGTGAAACCTAAAAATTCAAACTGTTACTGGAAACGAACGCTTGAACCTAGAATAGTGAAAGTTGGGCAGCCAAGTGGGATTAGTGAACTGATCATTACCACCAAGTATCATCAAGATTTGGTGAAAAAATGTTTGCTGAGATTTCAGCAAACTAGTAGTTTTTTGGAAGCTTGGCAACCCCTTTCAAATGAAAGTTTTTTTCGCCAGTCTCTGCATGGGGTACTTCAAGAGGAAACAAACCATAGAGATAGAACATAGGACTACTTCATTTGGTCAAGTTTCAAGGAGCTAGCACAAACCGTGTTTGATTTAGAGTTTCAAACACATCTATCTATATAACAGAAAACAGAGTGAAACCTAAAAATTCAAACTGTTACTGGAAACGAATGCTTGAACCTAGAAGAGTGAAAGTTGGGCAGCCAAGTGGGATTAGTGAACTGATCATTACCACCAAGTATCATCAAGATTTGGTGAAAAAATGTTTGCTGAGATTTCAGCAAACGAGTAGTTTTTTGGAAGCTTGGCAACCCCTTTCAAATGAAAGTGTTTTTCGCCAGTCTCTGCATGGGGTACTTAAAGAGGAAACAAACCATACAGATAGAACATAGGACTACTTCATTTGGTCAAGTTTCAAGGAGCTAGCACAAACCGTGTTTGATTTAGAGTTTCAAACACATCTATCTATATAGCAGAAAACAGAGTGAAACCTAAAAATTCAAACTGTTACTGGAAACGAACGCTTGAACCTAGAAGAGTGAAAGTTGGACAGCCAAGTGGGATTAGTGAACTGATCATTACCACCAAGTATCATCAAGATTTGGTGAAAAAATGTTTGCTGAGATTTCAGCAAACTAGTAGTTTTTTGGAAGCTTGGCAACCCCTTTCAAATGAAAGTGTTTTTCGCCAGTCTCTGCATGGGGTACTTCAAGAGGAAACAATCCATAGAGATAGAACATAGGACTACTTCATTTGGTCAAGTTTCAAGGAGCTAGCACAAACCGTGTTTGATTTAGAGTTTCAAACACATCTATCTATATAGCAGGAAACAGAGTGAAACCTAAAAATTCAAAGTGTTACTGGAAACGAACGCTTGAACCTAGAAGAGTGAAAATTGGGCAGCCAAGTGGGCTTAGTGAACTGATCATTACCACCAAGTATCATCAAGATTTGGTGAAAAAATGTTTGCTGAGATTTCAGCAAACGAGTAGTTTTTTGGAAGCTTGGCAACCCCTTTCAAACGAAAGTGTCTGCCAGTCTCTGCATGGGGTACTTCAAGAGGAAACAAACCATAGAGATAGAACTTAGAACTACTTCATTTTGTCAAGTTTCACGGAGCTAGCACAAACCGTGTTTGATTTAGAGTTTCAAACATATCTATCTATATAACAGAAAACAGAGTGAAACCTAAAAATTCAAACTGTTACTGGAAACGAACGCTTGAACCTAGAAGAGTGAAAGTTGGGCAGCCAAGTGGGATTAGTGAACTGATCATTACCACCAAGTATCATCAAGATTTGGTGAAAAAATGTTTGCTGAGATTTCAGCAAACTAGTAGTTTTTTGGAAGCTTGGCAACCCCTTTCAAACGAAAGTGTTTTTCGCCAGTCTCTGCATGGGGTACTTCAAGAGGAAACAAACCGTAGAGATAGAACTTAGACCTACTTCATTTTGTCAAGTTTCAATTAGCTAGCACAAACCGTATTTGATTTAGAGTTTCAAACACATCTATCTATATAGCAGAAAACAGAGTGAAACCTAAAAATTCAAAGTGTTACTGGAAACGAACGCTTGAACCTAGAAGAGTGAAAGTTGGGCAGCCAAGTGGGATTAGTGAACTGATCATTACCACCAAGTATCATCAAGATTTGGTGAAAAAATGTTTGCTGAGATTTCAGCAAACTAGTAGTTTTTTGGAAGCTTGGCAACCCCTTTCAAACGAAAGTGTTCTTCGCCAGTCTCTGCATGGGGTACTTCAAAAGGAAACAAACCATAGAGATAGAACTTAGAACTACTTCATTTTGTCAAGTTTCACGGAGCTAGCACAAACCGTGTTTGATTTAGAGTTTCAAACACATCTATCTATATAACAGAAAACAGAGTGAACCTAAAAATTCAAACTGTTACTGGAAACGAACGCTTGAACCTAGAAGAGTGAAAGTTGGGCAGCCAAGTGGGATTAGTGAACTGATCATTACCACCAAGTATCATCTAGATTTGGTGAAAAAATGTTTGCTGAGATTTCAGCAAACTAGTAGTTTTTTGGAAGCCTGGCAACCCCTTTCAAATGAATGTGTTCTTCGCCAGTCTCTGCATGGGGTACTTCAAGAGGAAACAAACCATAGAGATAGAACTTAGAACTACTTCATTTTGTCAAGTTTCACGGAGCAAGCACAAACCGTGTTTGATTTAGAGTTTCAAACACATCTATCTATATAGCAGAAAACAGAGTGAAACCTAAAATTTCAAAGTGTTACTGGAAACGAACGCTTGAACCTAGAAGAGTGAAAATTGGGCAGCCAAGTGGGCTTAGTGAACTGATCATTACCACCAAGTATCATCAAGATTTGGTGAAAAAATGTTTCCTGAGATTTCAGCAAACGAGTAGTTTTTTGGAAGCTTGGCAACCCCTTTCAAACGAAAGTGTTCTTCGCCAGTCTCTGCATGGGGTACTTCAAGAGGAAACAAACCATAGAGATAGAACTTAGAACTACTCCATTTTGTCAAGTTTCACGGAGCTAGCACAAACCGTGTTTGATTTAGAGTTTCGAGACATCTATCTATATAGCAGAAAACAGAGAGAAACCTAAAAATTCAAACTGTTACTGGAAACGAACGCTTGAAACTAGAAGAGTGAAAGTTGGGCAGCCAAGTGGGATTAGTGAACTGATCATTACCACCAAGTATCATCAAGATTTGGTGAAAAAATGTTTGCTGAGATTTCAGCAAACGAGTAGTTTTTTGGAAGCTTGGCAACCCCTTTCAAACGAAAGTGTTCTTCGGCTGTCTCTGCATGGGGTACTTCAAGAGGAAACAAACCATAGAGATAGAACTTAGAACTACTTCATTTTGTCAAGTTTCACGGAGCTAGCACAAACCGTGTTTGATTTAAGTTTCAAACACATCTATCTATATAGCAGAAAACAGAGTGAAACCTAAAATTTCAAAGTGTTACTGGAAACGAACGCTTGAACCTTGAAGAGTGAAAATTGGGCAGCCAAGTGGGCTTAGTGAACTGATCATTACCACCAAGTATCATCAAGATTTGGTGAAAAAATGTTTGCTGAGATTTCAGCAAACTAGTAGTTTTTTGGAAGCTTGGCAACCCCTTTCAAACGAAAGTGTTCTTCGCCAGTCTCCGCATGGGGTACTTCAAGAGGAAACAAACCATAGATATAGAACTTAGAACTACTTCATTTTGTCAAGTTTCACGGAGCTAGCACAAACCGTGTTTGATTTAGAGTTTCAAACACATCTATCTATATAACAGAAAACAGAGTGAAACCTAAAAATTCAAACTGTTACTGGAAACGAACGCTTGAACCTAGAATAGTGAAAGTTGGGCAGCCAAGTGGGATTAGTGAACTGATCATTACCACCAAGTATCATCAAGATTTGGTGAAAAAATGTTTGCTGAGATTTCAGCAAACTAGTAGTTTTTTGGAAGCTTGGCAACCCCTTTCAAATGAAAGTTTTTTTCGCCAGTCTCTGCATGGGGTACTTCAAGAGGAAACAAACCATAGAGATAGAACATAGGACTACTTCATTTGGTCAAGTTTCAAGGAGCTAGCACAAACCGTGTTTGATTTAGAGTTTCAAACACATCTATCTATATAACAGAAAACAGAGTGAAACCTAAAAATTCAAACTGTTACTGGAAACGAACGCTTGAACCTAGAAGAGTGAAAGTTGGGCAGCCAAGTGGGATTAGTGAACTGATCATTACCACCAATTATCATCAAGATTTGGTGAAAAAATGTTTGCTGAGATTTCAGCAAACTAGTAGTTTTTTGGAAGCTTGGCAACCCCTTTCAAACGAAAGTGTTCTTCGCCAGTCTCTGCATGGGGTACTTCAAGAGGAAACAAACCATAGAGATAGAACTTAGAACTACTTCATTTTGTCAAGTTTCACGGAGCTAGCACAAACCGTGTTTGATTTAGAGTTTCAAACACATCTATCTATATAAAAGAAAACAGAGTGAAACCTAAAAATTCAAACTGTTACTGGAAACGAACGCTTGAACCTAGAAGAGTGAAAGTTGGGCAGCCAAGTGGGATTAGTGAACTGATCATTACCACCAAGTATCATCAAGATTTGGTGAAAAAATGTTTGCTGAGATTTCAGCAAACGAGTAGTTTTTTGGAAGCTTGGCAACCCCTTTCAAATGAAAGTGTTTTTCGCCAGTCTCTGCATGGGGTACTTAAAGAGGAAACAAACCATACAGATAGAACATAGGACTACTTCATTTGGTCAAGTTTCAAGGAGCTAGCACAAACCGTGTTTGATTTAGAGTTTCAAACACATCTATCTATATAGCAGAAAACAGAGTGAAACCTAAAAATTCAAACTGTTACTGGAAACGAACGCTTGAACCTAGAAGAGTGAAAGTTGGACAGCCAAGTGGGATTAGTGAACTGATCATTACCACCAAGTATCATCAAGATTTGGTGAAAAAATGTTTGCTGAGATTTCAGCAAACTAGTAGTTTTTTGGAAGCTTGGCAACCCCTTTCAAATGAAAGTGTTTTTCGCCAGTCTCTGCATGGGGTACTTCAAGAGGAAACAATCCATAGAGATAGAACATAGGACTACTTCATTTGGTCAAGTTTCAAGGAGCTAGCACAAACCGTGTTTGATTTAGAGTTTCAAACACATCTATCTATATAGCAGAAAACAGAGTGAAACCTAAAAATTCAAAGTGTTACTGGAAACGAACGCTTGAACCTAGAAGAGTGAAAATTGGGCAGCCAAGTGGGCTTAGTGAACTGATCATTACCACCAAGTATCATCAAGATTTGGTGAAAAAATGTTTGCTGAGATTTCAGGAAACGAGTAGTTTTTTGGAAGCTTGGCAACCCCTTTCAAACGAAAGTGTCTGCCAGTCTCTGCATGGGGTACTTCAAGAGGAAACAAACCATAGAGATAGAACTTAGAACTATTTCATTTTGTCAAGTTTCACGGAGCTAGCACAAACCGTGTTTGATTTAGAGTTTCAAACACATCTATCTATATAACAGAAAACAGAGTGAAACCTAAAAATTCAAACTGTTACTGGAAACGAACGCTTGAACCTAGAAGAGTGAAAGTTGGGCAGCCAAGTGGGATTAGTGAACTGATCATTACCACCAAGTATCATCAAGATTTGGTGAAAAAATGTTTGCTGAGATTTCAGCAAACGAGTAGTTTTTTGGAAGCTTGGCAACCCCTTTCAAACGAAAGTGTTCTTCGCCAGTCTCTGCATGGGGTACTTCAAGAGGAAACAAACCATAGAGATAGAACTTAGAACTACTTCATTTTGTCAAGTTTCACGGAGCTAGCACAAACCGTGTTTGATTTAGAGTTTCAAAGACATCTATCTATATAGCAGAAAACAGAGTGAAACCTAAAAATTCAAAGTGTTACTGGAAACGAACGCTTGAACCTAGAAGAGTGAAAGTTGGGCAGCCAAGTGGGATTAGTGAACTGATCATTACCACCAAGTATCATCAAGATTTGGTGAAAAAATGTTTGCTGAGATTTCAGCAAACGAGTAGTTTTTTGGAAGCTTGGCAACCCCTTTCAAACGAAAGTGTTCTTCGCCAGTCTCTGCATGGGGTACTTCAAGAGGAAACAAACCATAGAGATAGAACTTAGAACTACTTCATTTTGTCAAGTTTTACGGAGCTAGCACAAACCGTGTTTGATTTAGAGTTTCAAACACATCTAACTATATAACAGAAAACAGAGTGAAACCTAAAAATTCAAACTGTTACTGGAAACGAACGCTTGAACCTAGAAGAGTGAAAGTTGGGCAGCCAAGTGGGATTAGTGAACTGATCATTACCACCAAGTATAATCAAGATTTGGTGAAAAAATATTTGCTGAGATTTCAGCAAACTAGTAGTTTTTTGGAAGCTTGGCAACCCCTTTCAAATGAAAGTGTTTTTCGCCAGTCTCTGCATGGGGTACTTCAAGAGGAAACAAACCATAGAGATAGAACTTAGAACTACTTCATTTGGTCAAGTTTCAAGGAGCTAGCACAAACCGTGTTTGATTTAGAATTCCAAATACAGCTATCTATGTAGGAGAAAACAGAGTGAAACCTAAAAATTCAAACTGTTACTGGAAACGAATGCTTCAACCTAGAAGAATAAAAATTGGGCAGCCAAGTGGGATTAGTGAACTGATCATTACCACCAAGTATCATCAAGATTTGGTGAAAAAATGTTTGCTGAGATTTCAGCAAACTAGTAGTTTTTTGGAAGCTTGGCAACCCCTTTCAAACGAAAGTGTTTTTCGCCAGTCTCTGCATGGGGTACTTCAAGAGGAAACAAACCATAGAGATAGAACTTACAACTACTTCATTTGGTCAAGTTTCAAGGAGCTAGCACAAACCGTGTTTGATTTAGAGTTTCAAAGACATCTATCTATATAGCAGAAAACAGAGTGAAACCTAAAATTTCAAAGTGTTACTGGAAACGAACGCTTGAACCTAGAAGAGTAAAAATTGGGCAGCCAAGTGGGCTTAGTGAACTGATCATTACCACCAAGTATCATCAAGTTTTGATGAAAAAATGTTTGCTGAGATTTCAGCAAACTAGTAGTTTTTTGGAAGCTTGGCAACCCCTTTAAAAAGAAAGTGTTTTTCGCCAGTCTCTGCATGGGGTACTTCAAGAGGAAACAAACCATAGAGATAGAACATAGGACTACTTCATTTGGTCAAGTTTCAAGGAGCTAGCACAAACCGTGTTTGATTTAGAGTTTCAAACACATCTATCTATATAGCAGAAAACAGATTGAAACCTAAAAATTCAAAGTGTTACTGGAAACGAACGCTTGAACCTAGAAGAGTGAAAATTGGGCAGCCAAGTGGGCTTAGTGAACTGATCATTACCACCAAGTATCATCAAGATTTGGTGAAAAAATGTTTGCTGAGATTTCAGCAAACGAGTAGTTTTTTGGAAGCTTGGCAACCCCATTCAAACGAAAGTGTTTTTCGCCAGTCTCTGCATGGGGTACTTCAAGAGGAAACAAACCATAGAGATAGAACTTAGAACTACTTCATTTTGTCAAGTTTCACGGAGCTAGCACAAACCGTGTTTGATTTAGAGTTTCAAACACATCTATCTATATAACAGAAAACAGAGTGAAACCTAAAAATTCAAACTGTTACTGGAAACGAACGCTTGAACCTAGAAGAGTGAAAGTTGGGCAGCCAAGTGGGATTAGTGAACTGATCATTACCACCAAGTATCATCAAGATTTGGTGAAAAAATGTTTGCTGAGATTTCAGCAAACTAGTAGTTTTTTGGAAGCTTGCCAACCCCTTTCAAACGAAAGTGTTCTTCGCCAGTCTCTGCATGGGGTACTTCAAGAGGAAACAAACCATAGAGATAGAACTTAGAACTACTTCATTTTGTCAAGTTTCACGGAGCTAGCACAAACCGTGTTTGATTTAGAGTTTCAAACACATCTATCTATATAACAGAAAACAGAGTGAAACCTAAAAATTCAAACTGTTACTGGAAACGAACGCTTGAACCTAGAAGAGTGAAAGTTGGGCAGCCAAGTGGGATTAGTGAACTGATCATTACCACCAAGTATCATCAAGATTTGGTGAAAAAATGTTTGCTGAGATTTCAGCAAACTAGTAGTTTTTTGGAAGCTTGGCAACCCCTTTCAAATGAAAGTGTTTTTCGCCAGTCTCTGCATGGGGTACTTCAAGAGGAAACAAACCATAGAGATAGAACTTAGAACTACTTCATTTGGTCAAGTTTCAAGGAGCTAGCACAAACCGTGTTTGATTTAGAATTATAAATACAGCTATCTACGTAGGAGAAAACAGAGTGAAAAGTAAAAATTCAAACTGTTACTGGAAACGAATGCTTTAACCTAGAAGAATAAAAATTGCGCAGCCAAGTGGGATTAGTGAACTGATCATTACCACCAAGTATCATCAAGATTTGGTGAAAAAACGTTTGCTGAGATTTCAGAAAACTAGTAGTTTTTTGGAAGCTTGGCAACCCCTTTCAAACGAAAGTGTTTTTCGCCAGTCTCTGCATGGGGTACTTCAAGAGGAAACAAACCATAGAGATAGAACTTACAACTACTTCATTTTGTCAAGTTTCAAGGAGCTAGCACAAACCGTGTTTGATTTAGAGTTTCAAAGACATCTATCTATATAGCAGAAAACAGAGTGAAACCTAAAATTTCAAAGTGTTACTGGAAACGAACGCTTGAACCTAGAAGAGTAAAAATTGGGCAGCCAAGTGGGCTTAGTGAACTGATCATTACCACCAAGTATCATCAAGTTTTGATGAAAAAATGTTTGCTGAGATTTCAGCAAACTAGTAGTTTTTTGGAAGCTTGGCAACCCCTTTAAAACGAAAGTGTTTTTCGCCAGTCTCTGCATGGGGTACTTCAAGAGGAAACAAACCATAGAGATAGAACATAGGACTACTTCATTTGGTCAAGTTTCAAGGAGCTAGCACAAACCGTGTTTGATTTAGAGTTTCAAACACATCTATCTATATAGCAGAAAACAGAGTGAAACCTAAAAATTCAAAGTGTTACTGGAAACGAACGCTTGAACCTAGAAGAGTGAAAATTGGGCAGCCAAGTGGGCTTAGTGATCTGATCATTACCACCAAGTATCATCAAGATTTGGTGAAAAAATGTTTGCTGAGATTTCAGCAAACGAGAAGTTTTTTGGAAGCTTGGCAACCCCTGTCAAACGAAAGTGTTCTTCGCCAGTCTCTGCATGGGGTACTTCAAGAGGAAACAAACCATAGAGATAGAACTTAGAACTACTTCATTTTGTCAAGTTTCACGGAGCTAGCACAAACCGTGTTTGATTTAGAGTTTCAAACACATCTATCTATATAACAGAAAACACAGTGAAACCTAAAAATTCAAACTGTTACTGGAAACGAACGCTTGAACCTAGAAGAGTGAAAGTTGGGCAGCCAAGTGGGATTAGTGAACTGATCATTACCACCAGGTATCATCAAGATTTGGTGAAAAAATGTTTGCTGAGATTTCAGCAAACTAGTAGTTTTTTGGAAGCTTGGCAACCCCTTTCAAACGAAAGTGTTCTTCGCCAGTCTCTGCATGGGGTACTTCAAGAGGAAACAAACCATAGAGATAGAACTTAGAACTATTTCATTTTGTCAAGTTTCACGGAGCTAGCACAAACCGTGTTTGATTTAGAGTTTCAAACACATCTATCTATATAACAGAAAACAGAGTGAAACCTAAAAATTCAAACTGTTAGTGGAAACGAACGCTTGAACCTAGAAGAGTGAAAGTTGGGCAGCCAAGTGGGATTAGTGAACTGATCATTACCACCAAGTATCATCAAGATTTGGTGAAAAAATGTTTGCTGAGATTTCAGCAAACTAGTAGTTTTTTGGAAGCTTGGCAACCCCTTTCAAACGAAAGTGTTTTTCGCCAGTCTCTGCATGGGGTACTTCAAGAGGAAACAAACCATAGAGATAGAACTTAGAACTACTTCATTTTTTCAAGATTCAAGGACCTAGCACAAACCGTGTTTGATTTAGAGTTTCAAACACATCTATCTATATAACAGAAAACAGAGTGAAACCTAAAAATTCAAAGTGTTACTGGAAACGAACGCTTGAACCTAGAAGAGTGAAAATTGGGCAGCCAAGTGGGCTTAGTGAACTGATCTTTACCACCAAGTATCATCAAGATTTGGTGAAAAAATGTTTGCTGAGATTTCAGCAAACGAGAAGTTTTTTGGAAGCTTGGCAACCCCTTTCAAATGAAAGTGTTTTTCGCCAGTCTCTGCATGGGGTACTTCAAGAGGAAACAAACCATAGAGATACAACTTAGAACTACTTCATTTTGTCAAGTTTCACGGAGCTAGCACAAACCGTGTTTGATTTAGAGTTTCAAAGACATCTATCTATATAGCAGAAAACAGAGTGAAACCTAAAAATTCAAACTGTTACTGGAAACGAACGCTTGAACCTAGAAGAATGAAAGTTGGGCAGCCAAGTGGGATTAGTGAACTGATCATTACCACCAAGTATCATCAAGATTTGGTGAAAAAATGTTTGCTGAGATTTCAGCAAACGAGTAGTTTTTTGGAAGCTTGGCAACCCCTTTCAAACGAAAGTGTTCTTCGCCAGTCTCTGCATGGGGTAATTCAAGAGGAAACAAACCATAGAGATATAACTTAGAACTACTTCATTTTGTCAAGTTTCACGGAGCTAGCACAAACCGTGTTTGATTTAGAGTTTCAAACACATCTATCTATATAACAGAAAACAGAGTGAAACCTAAAAATTCAAACTGTTACTGGAAACGAACGCTTGAACCTAGAAGAGTGAAAGTTGGGCAGCCAACTGGGATTAGTGAACTGATCATTACCACCAAGTATCATCAAGATTTGGTGAAAAAATGTTTGCTGAGATTTCAGCAAACTAGTAGTTTTTTGGAAGCTTGGCAACCCCTTTCAAATGAAAGTGTTTTTCGCCAGTCTCTGCATGGGGTACTTCAAGAGGAAACAAACCATAGAGATAGAACTTAGAACTACTTCATTTGGTCAAGTTTCAAGGAGCTAGCACAAACCGTGTTTGATTTAGAATTCCAAACACAGGTATCTATGTAGGAGAAAACAGAGTGAAACCTAAAAATTCAAACTGTTACTGGAAACGAATGCTTCAACCTAGAAGAATAAAAATTGGGCAGCCAAGTGGGATTAGTGAACTGATCATTACCACCAAGTATCATCAAGATTTGGTGAAAAAATGTTTGCTGAGATTTCAGCAAACTAGTAGTTTTTTGGAAGCTTGGCAAACCCTTTCAAACGAAAGTGTTTTTCGCCAGTCTCTGCATGGGGTACTTCAAGAGGAAACAAACCATAGAGATAGAACTTACAACTACTTCATTTTGTCAAGTTTCAAGGAGCTAGCACAAACCGTGTTTGATTTAGAGTTTCAAAGACATCTATTTATATAGCAGAAAACAGAGTGAAACCTAAAATTTCAAAGTGTTACTGGAAACGAACGCTTGAACCTAGAAGAGTAAAAATTGGGCAACCCCTTTCAAACGGAAGTGTTTTTCGCCAGTCTCTGCATGGGGTACTTCAAGAGGAAACAAACCATAGAGATAGAACTTACAACTACTTCATTTGGTCAAGTTTCAAGGAGCTAGCACAAACCGTGTTTGATTTAGAGTTTCAAACACATCTATCTATATAGCAGAAAACAGAGTGAAACCTAAAAATTCAAAGTGTTACTGGAAACGAAAGCTTGAACCTAGAAGAGTGAAAATTGGGCAGCCAAGTGGGCTTAGTGAACTGATCATTACCACCAAGTATCATCAAGATTTGGTGAAAAAATGTTTGCTGAGATTTCAGCAAATGAGTAGTTTTTTGGAAGCTTGGCAACCCCTTTCAAACGAAAGTGTTCTTCGCCAGTCTCTGCATGATGTACTTCAAGAGGAAACAAACCATAGAGATAGAACTTAGAACTACTTCATTTTGTCAAGTTTCACGGAGCTAGCACAAACCGTGTTTGATTTAGAGTTTCAAACACATCTATCTATATAACAGAAAACAGAGTGAAACCTAACAATTCAAACTGTTACTGGAAACGAACGCTTGAACCTAGAAGAGTGAAAGTTGGGCAGCCAAGTGGGATTAGTGAACTGATCATTACCACCAAGTATCATCAAGATTTGGTGAAAAAATGTTTGCTGAGATTTCAGCAAACTAGTAGTTTTTTGGAAGCTTGGCAACCCCTTTCAAACGAAAGTGTTCTTCGCCAGTCTCTGCATGGGGTACTTCAAGAGGAAACAAACCATAGAGATAGAACTTAGAACTATTTCATTTTGTCAAGTATCACGGAGCTAGCACAAACCGTGTTTGATTTAGAGTTTCAAACACATCTATCTATATAACAGAAAACAGAGTGAAACCTAAAAATTCAAACTGTTACTGGAAACGAACGCTTGAACCTAGAAGAGTGAAAGTTGGGCAGCCAAGTGGGATTAGTGAACTGATCATTACCACCAAGTATCATCAAGATTTGGTGAAAAAATGTTTGCTGAGATTTCAGCAAACTAGTAGTTTCTTGGAAGCTTGGCAACCCCTTTCAAACGAAAGTGGTCTTCGCCAGTCTCTGCATGGGGTACTTCAAGAGGAAACAAACCATAGAGATAGAACTTACAACTACTTCATTTTGTCAAGTTTCACGGAGCTAGCACAAACCGTGTTTGATTTAGAGTTTCAAACACATCTATCTATATAGCAGAAAACAGAGTGAAACCTAAAATTTCAAACTGTTTCTGGAAACGAACGCTTGAACCTAGAAAAGTGAAAATTGGGCAGCCAAGTGGGCTTAGTGAACTGATCATTACCACAAAGTATCATCAAGATTTGGTGAAAAAATGTTTGCTGAGATTTCAGCAAACTAGTAGTTTTTTGGAAGCTTGGCAACCCCTTTCAAATGAAAGTGTTTTTCGCCAGTCTCTGCATGGGGTACTTCAAGAGGAAACAAACCATAGAGATAGAACTTAGAACTACTTCATTTTGTCAAGTTTCAAGGAGCTAGCACAAACCGTGTTTGATTTAGATTTCAAACACATCTATCTATATAGCAGAAAAGAGAGTGAAACCTAAAAATTCAAAGTGTTACTGGAAACGAACGCTTGAACCTAGAAGAGTGAAAATTGGGCAGCCAAGTGATCTTAGTGAACTGATCATTACCACCAAGTATCATCAAGATTTGGTGAAAAAATGTTTGCTGAGATTTCAGCAAACTAGTAGTTTTTTGGAAGCTTGGCAACCCCTTTCAAACGAAAGTGTTCTTCGCCAGTCTCTGCATGGGGTACTTCAAGAGGAAACAAACCACAGAGATAGAACTTAGAACTACTTCATTTTGTCAAGTTTCACGGAGCTAGCACAAACCGTGTTTGATTTAGAGTTTCAAGCACATCTATCTATATAACAGAAAACAGAGTGAAACCTAAAAATTCAAACTGTTACTGGAAACGAACGCTTGAACCTAGAAGAGTGAAAGTTGGGCAGCCAAGTGGGATTAGTGAACTGATCATTACCACCAAGTATCATCAAGATTTGGTGAAAAAATGTTTGCTGAGATTTCAGCAAACGAGTAGTTTTTTGGAAGCTTGGCAACCCCTTTCAAACGAAAGTGTTCTTCGCCAGTCTCTGCATGGGGTACTTCAAGAGGAAACAAACCATAGAGATAGAACTTAGAACTACTTCATTTTGTCAAGTTTCACGGAGCTAGCACAAACCGTGTTTGATTTAGAGTTTCAAACACATCTATCTATATAACAGAAAACAGAGTGAAACCTAAAAATTCAAACTGTTACTGGAAACGAACGCTTTAACCTAGAAGAGTGAAAATTGGGCAGCCAAGTGGGATTAGTGAACTGATCATTACCACCAAGTATCATCAAGATTTGGTGAAAAAATGTTTGCTGAGATTTCAGCAAACTAGTAGTTTTTTGGAAGCTTGGCAACGCCTTTCAAATGAAAGTGTTTTTCGCCAGTCCCTGCATGGGGTACTTCAAGAGGAAACAAACCATAGAGATAGAACTTAGAACTACTTCATTTGGTCAAGTTTCAAGGAGCTAGCACAAACCGTGTTTGATTTAGAATTCCAAACACAGCTATCTATGTAGGAGAAAACAGAGTGAAACCTAAAATTTCAAACTGTTACTGGAAACGAATGCTTCAACCTAGAAGAATAAAAATTGGGCAGCCAAGTGGGATTAGTGAACTGATGATTACCACCAAGTATCATCAAGATTTGGTGAAAAAATGTTTGCTGAGATTTCAGCAAACTAGTAGTTTTTTGGAAGCTTGGCAACCCCTTTCTAACGAAAGTGTTTTTCGCCAGTCTCTGCATGGGGTACTTCAAGAGGAAACAAACCATAGAGATAGAACTTACAACTACTTCATTTTGTCAAGTTTCAAGGAGCTAGCACAAACCGTGTTTGATTTAGAGTTTCAAAGACATCTATCTATATAGCAGAAAACAGAGTGAAACCTAAAATTTCAAAGTGTTACTGGAAACGAACGCTTGAACCTAGAAGAGTAAAAATTGGGCAGCCAAGTGGGCTTAGTGAACTGATCATTACCACCAAGTATCATCAAGTTTTGGTGAAAAAATGTTTGCTGAGATTTCAGCAAACTAGTAGTTTTTTGGAAGCTTGGCAACCCCTTTAAAACGAAAGTGTTTTTCGCCAGTCTCTGCATGGGGAACTTCAAGAGGAAACAAACCATAGAGATAGAACATAGGACTACTTCATTTGGTCAAGTTTCAAGGAGCTAGCACAAACCGTGTTTGATTTAGAGTTTCAAACACATCTATCTATATAGCAGAAAACAGAGTGAAACCTAAAAATTCAAAGTGTTACTGGAAACGAACGCTTGAACCTAGAAGAGTGAAAATTGGGCAGCCAAGTGGGCTTAGTGAACTGATCATTACCACCAAGTATCATCAAGATTTGGTGAAAAAATGTTTGCTGAGATTTCAGCAAACGAGTAGTTTTTTGGAAGCCTGGCAACCCCTTTCAAACGAAAGTGTTCTTCGCCAGTCTCTGCATGGGGTACTTCAAGAGGAAACAAACCATAGAGATACAACTTAGAACTACTTCATTTTGTCAAGTTTCTCGGAGCTAGCACAAACCGTGTTTGATTTAGAGTTTCAAACACATCTATCTATATAACAGAAAACAGAGTGAAACCTAAAAATTCAAACTGTTACTGGAAACGAACGCTTGAACCTAGAAGAGTGAAAGTTGGGCAGCCAAGTGGGATTAGTGAACTGATCATTACCACCAAGTATCATCAAGATTTGGTGAAAAAATGTTTGCTGAGATTTCAGCAAACGAGTAGTTTTTTGGAAGCTTGGCAACCCCTTTCAAACGAAAGTGTTCTTCGCCAGTGTCTGCATGGGGTACTTCAAGAGGAAACAAACCATAGAGATAGAACTTAGAACTACTTCATTTTGTCAAGTTTCACGGAGCTAGCACAAACCGTGTTTGATTTAGAGTTTCAAACACATCTATGTATATAACAGAAAACAGAGTGAAACCTAAAAATTCAAACTGTTACTGGAAACGAACGCTTTAACCTAGAAGAGTGAAAGTTGGGCAGCCAAGTGGGATTAGTGAACTGATCATTACCACCAAGTATCATCAAGATTTGGTGAAAAATGTTTGCTGAGATTTCAGCAAACTAGTAGTTTTTTGGAAGCTTGGCAACGCCTTTCAAATGAAAGTGTTTTTCGCCAGTCTCTGCATGGGGTACTTCAAGAGGAAACAAACCATAGAGATAGAACTTAGAACTACTTCATTTGGTCAAGTTTCAAGGAGCTAGCACAAACCGTGTTTGATTTAGAATTCCAAACACAGCTATCTATGTAGGAGAAAACAGAGTGAAACCTAAAATTTCAAACTGTTACTGGAAACGAATGCTTCAACCTAGAAGAATAAAAATTGGGCAGCCAAGTGGGATTAGTGAACTGATCATTACCACCAAGTATCATCAAGATTTGGTGAAAAAATGTTTGCTGAGATTTCAGCAAACTAGTAGTTTTTTGGAAGCTTGGCAACCCCTTTCAAACGAAAGTGTTTTTCGCCAGTCTCTGCATGGGGTACTTCAAGAGGAAACAAACCATAGAGATAGAACTTACAACTACTTCATTTTGTCAAGTTTCAAGGAGCTAGCACAAACCGTGTTTGATTTAGAGTTTCAAAGACATCTATCTATATAGCAGAAAACAGAGTGAAACCTAAAATTTCAAAGTGTTACTGGAAACGAACGCTTGAACCTAGAAGAGTAAAAATTGGGCAGCCAAGTGGGCTTAGTGAACTGATCATTACCACCAAGTATCATCAAGTTTTGGTGAAAAAATGTTTGCTGAGATTTCAGCAAACTAGTAGTTTTTTGGAAGCTTGGCAACCCCTTTTAAAACGAAAGTGTTTTTCGCCAGTCTCTGCATGGGGAACTTCAAGAGGAAACAAACCATAGAGATAGAACATAGGACTACTTCATTTGGTCAAGTTTCAAGGAGCTAGCACAAACCGTGTTTGATTTAGAGTTTCAAACACATCTATCTATATAGCAGAAAACAGAGTGAAACCTAAAAATTCAAAGTGTTACTGGAAACGAACGCTTGAACCTAGAAGAGTGAAAATTGGGCAGCCAAGTGGGCTTAGTGAACTCATCATTACCACCAAGTATCATCAAGATTTGTTGAAAAAATGTTTGCTGAGATTTCAGCAAACGAGAAGTTTTTTGGAAGCTTGGCAACCCCTTTCAAACGAAAGTTTTCTTCGCCAGTCTCTGCATGGGGAACTTCAAGAGGAAACAAACCATAGAGATAGAACTTAGAACTACTTCATTTTGTCAAGTTTCTCGGAGCTAGCACAAACCGTGTTTGATTTAGAGTTTCAAACACATCTATCTATATAACAGAAAACAGAGTGAAACCTAAAAATTCAAACTGTTACTGGAAACGAACGCTTGAACCTAGAAGAGTGAAAATTGGGCAGCCAAGTGATCTTAGTGAACTGATCATTACCACCAAGTATCATCAAGATTTGGTGAAAAAATGTTTGCTGAGATTTCAGCAAACTAGTAGTTTTTTGGAAGCTTGGCAACCCCTTTCAAACGAAAGTGTTCTTCGCCAGTCTCTGCATGGGGTACTTCAAGAGGAAACAAACCACAGAGATAGAACTTAGAACTACTTCATTTTGTCAAGTTTCACGGAGCTAGCACAAACCGTGTTTGATTTAGAGTTTCAAGCACATCTATCTATATAACAGAAAACAGAGTGAAACCTAAAAATTCAAACTGTTACTGGAAACGAACGCTTGAACCTAGAAGAGTGAAAGTTGGGCAGCCAAGTGGGATTAGTGAACTGATCATTACCACCAAGTATCATCAAGATTTGGTGAAAAAATGTTTGCTGAGATTTCAGCAAACGAGTAGTTTTTTGGAAGCTTGGCAACCCCTTTCAAACGAAAGTGTTCTTCGCCAGTCTCTGCATGGGGTACTTCAAGAGGAAACAAACCATAGAGATAGAACTTAGAACTACTTCATTTTGTCAAGTTTCACGGAGCTAGCACAAACCGTGTTTGATTTAGAGTTTCAAACACATCTATCTATATAACAGAAAACAGAGTGAAACCTAAAAATTCAAACTGTTACTGGAAACGAACGCTTTAACCTAGAAGAGTGAAAATTGGGCAGCCAAGTGGGATTAGTGAACTGATCATTACCACCAAGTATCATCAAGATTTGGTGAAAAAATGTTTGCTGAGATTTCAGCAAACTAGTAGTTTTTTGGAAGCTTGGCAACGCCTTTCAAATGAAAGTGTTTTTCGCCAGTCCCTGCATGGGGTACTTCAAGAGGAAACAAACCATAGAGATAGAACTTAGAACTACTTCATTTGGTCAAGTTTCAAGGAGCTAGCACAAACCGTGTTTGATTTAGAATTCCAAACACAGCTATCTATGTAGGAGAAAACAGAGTGAAACCTAAAATTTCAAACTGTTACTGGAAACGAATGCTTCAACCTAGAAGAATAAAAATTGGGCAGCCAAGTGGGATTAGTGAACTGATCATTACCACCAAGTATCATCAAGATTTGGTGAAAAAATGTTTGCTGAGATTTCAGCAAACTAGTAGTTTTTTGGAAGCTTGGCAACCCCTTTCTAACGAAAGTGTTTTTCGCCAGTCTCTGCATGGGGTACTTCAAGAGGAAACAAACCATAGAGATAGAACTTACAACTACTTCATTTTGTCAAGTTTCAAGGAGCTAGCACAAACCGTGTTTGATTTAGAGTTTCAAAGACATCTATCTATATAGCAGAAAACAGAGTGAAACCTAAAATTTCAAAGTGTTACTGGAAACGAACGCTTGAACCTAGAAGAGTAAAAATTGGGCAGCCAAGTGGGCTTAGTGAACTGATCATTACCACCAAGTATCATCAAGTTTTGGTGAAAAAATGTTTGCTGAGATTTCAGCAAACTAGTAGTTTTTTGGAAGCTTGGCAACCCCTTTAAAACGAAAGTGTTTTTCGCCAGTCTCTGCATGGGGAACTTCAAGAGGAAACAAACCATAGAGATAGAACATAGGACTACTTCATTTGGTCAAGTTTCAAGGAGCTAGCACAAACCGTGTTTGATTTAGAGTTTCAAACACATCTATCTATATAGCAGAAAACAGAGTGAAACCTAAAAATTCAAAGTGTTACTGGAAACGAACGCTTGAACCTAGAAGAGTGAAAATTGGGCAGCCAAGTGGGCTTAGTGAACTGATCATTACCACCAAGTATCATCAAGATTTGGTGAAAAAATGTTTGCTGAGATTTCAGCAAACGAGTAGTTTTTTGGAAGCCTGGCAACCCCTTTCAAACGAAAGTGTTCTTCGCCAGTCTCTGCATGGGGTACTTCAAGAGGAAACAAACCATAGAGATACAACTTAGAACTACTTCATTTTGTCAAGTTTCTCGGAGCTAGCACAAACCGTGTTTGATTTAGAGTTTCAAACACATCTATCTATATAACAGAAAACAGAGTGAAACCTAAAAATTCAAACTGTTACTGGAAACGAACGCTTGAACCTAGAAGAGTGAAAGTTGGGCAGCCAAGTGGGATTAGTGAACTGATCATTACCACCAAGTATCATCAAGATTTGGTGAAAAAATGTTTGCTGAGATTTCAGCAAACGAGTAGTTTTTTGGAAGCTTGGCAACCCCTTTCAAACGAAAGTGTTCTTCGCCAGTGTCTGCATGGGGTACTTCAAGAGGAAACAAACCATAGAGATAGAACTTAGAACTACTTCATTTTGTCAAGTTTCACGGAGCTAGCACAAACCGTGTTTGATTTAGAGTTTCAAACACATCTATGTATATAACAGAAAACAGAGTGAAACCTAAAAATTCAAACTGTTACTGGAAACGAACGCTTTAACCTAGAAGAGTGAAAGTTGGGCAGCCAAGTGGGATTAGTGAACTGATCATTACCACCAAGTATCATCAAGATTTGGTGAAAAAATGTTTGCTGAGATTTCAGCAAACTAGTAGTTTTTTGGAAGCTTGGCAACGCCTTTCAAATGAAAGTGTTTTTCGCCAGTCTCTGCATGGGGTACTTCAAGAGGAAACAAACCATAGAGATAGAACTTAGAACTACTTCATTTGGTCAAGTTTCAAGGAGCTAGCACAAACCGTGTTTGATTTAGAATTCCAAACACAGCTATCTATGTAGGAGAAAACAGAGTGAAACCTAAAATTTCAAACTGTTACTGGAAACGAATGCTTCAACCTAGAAGAATAAAAATTGGGCAGCCAAGTGGGATTAGTGAACTGATCATTACCACCAAGTATCATCAAGATTTGGTGAAAAAATGTTTGCTGAGATTTCAGCAAACTAGTAGTTTTTTGGAAGCTTGGCAACCCCTTTCTAACGAAAGTGTTTTTCGCCAGTCTCTGCATGGGGTACTTCAAGAGGAAACAAACCATAGAGATAGAACTTACAACTACTTCATTTTGTCAAGTTTCAAGGAGCTAGCACAAACCGTGTTTGATTTAGAGTTTCAAAGACATCTATCTATATAGCAGAAAACAGAGTGAAACCTAAAATTTCAAAGTGTTACTGGAAACGAACGCTTGAACCTAGAAGAGTAAAAATTGGGCAGCCAAGTGGGCTTAGTGAACTGATCATTACCACCAAGTATCATCAAGTTTTGGTGAAAAAATGTTTGCTGAGATTTCAGCAAACTAGTAGTTTTTTGGAAGCTTGGCAACCCCTTTAAAACGAAAGTGTTTTTCGCCAGTCTCTGCATGGGGAACTTCAAGAGGAAACAAACCATAGAGATAGAACATAGGACTACTTCATTTGGTCAAGTTTCAAGGAGCTAGCACAAACCGTGTTTGATTTAGAGTTTCAAACACATCTATCTATATAGCAGAAAACAGAGTGAAACCTAAAAATTCAAAGTGTTACTGGAAACGAACGCTTGAACCTAGAAGAGTGAAAATTGGGCAGCCAAGTGGGCTTAGTGAACTCATCATTACCACCAAGTATCATCAAGATTTGTTGAAAAAATGTTTGCTGAGATTTCAGCAAACGAGAAGTTTTTTGGAAGCTTGGCAACCCCTTTCAAACGAAAGTTTTCTTCGCCAGTCTCTGCATGGGGAACTTCAAGAGGAAACAAACCATAGAGATAGAACTTAGAACTACTTCATTTTGTCAAGTTTCTCGGAGCTAGCACAAACCGTGTTTGATTTAGAGTTTCAAACACATCTATCTATATAACAGAAAACAGAGTGAAACCTAAAAATTCAAACTGTTACTGGAAACGAACGCTTGAACCTAGAAGAGTGAAAGTTGGGCAGCCAAGTGGGATTAGTGAACTGATCATTACCACCAAGTATCATCAAGATTTGGTGAAAAAATGTTTGCTGAGATTTCAGCAAACGAGTAGTTTTTTGGAAGCTTGGCAACCCCTTTCAAACGAAAGTGTTCTTCGCCAGTCTCTGCATGGGGTACTTCAAGAGGAAACAAACCATAGAGATAGAACTTAGAACTACTTCATTTTGTCAAGTTTCACGGAGCTAGCACAAACCGTGTTTGATTTAGAGTTTCAAACACATCTATGTATATAACAGAAAACAGAGTGAAACCTAAAAATTCAAACTGTTACTGGAAACGAACGCTTGAACCTAGAAGAGTGAAAGTTGGGCAGCCAAGTGGGATTAGTGAACTGATCATTACCACCAAGTATCATCAAGATTTGGTGAAAAAATGTTTGCTGAGATTTCAGCAAACTAGTAGTTTTTTGGAAGCTTGGCAACGCCTTTCAAATGAAAGTGTTTTTCGCCAGTCTCTGCATGGGGTACTTCAAGAGGAAACAAACCATAGAGATAGAACTTAGAACTACTTCATTTGGTCAAGTTTCAAGGAGCTGGCACAAACCGTGTTTGATTTAGAATTCCAAACACAGCTATCTATGTAGGAGAAAACAGAGTGAAACCTAAAATTTCAAACTGTTACTGGAAACGAATGCTTCAACCTAGAAGAATAAAAATTGGGCAGCCAAGTGGGATTAGTGAACTGATCATTACCACCAAGTATCATCAAGATTTGGTGAAAAAATGTTTGCTGAGATTTCAGCAAACTAGTAGTTTTTTGGAAGCTTGGCAACCCCTTTCTAACGAAAGTGTTTTTCGCCAGTCTCTGCATGGGGTACTTCAAGAGGAAACAAACCATAGAGATAGAACTTACAACTACTTCATTTTGTCAAGTTTCAAGGAGCTAGCACAAACCGTGTTTGATTTAGAGTTTCAAAGACATCTATCTATATAGCAGAAAACAGAGTGAAACCTAAAATTTCAAAGTGTTACTGGAAACGAACGCTTGAACCTAGAAGAGTAAAAATTGGGCAGCCAAGTGGGCTTAGTGAACTGATCATTA
>NW_027511493.1:0-24559 GCF_048772815.1 Callospermophilus lateralis
AGCCAAGTGGGATTAGTGAACTGATCATTACCACCAAGTATCATCAAGATTTGGTGAAAAAATGTTTGCTGAGATTTCTGCAAACTAGTAGTTTTTTGGAAGCTTGGCAACCCCTTTCAAATGAAAGTGTTTTTCGCCAGTCTCTGCATGGGGTACTTCAAGAGGAAACAAACCATAGAGATAGAACTTACAACTACTTCATTTGGTCAAGTTTCAAGGAGCTAGCACAAACCGTGTTTGATTTAGAGTTTCAAAGACATCTATCTATATAGCAGTAAACAGAGTGAAACCTAAAATTTCAAAGTGTTACTGGAAACGAACGCTTGAACCTAGAAGAGTAAAAATTGGGCAGCCAAGTGGGCTTAGTGAACTGATCATTACCACCAAGTATCATCAAGTTTTGGTGAAAAAATGTTTGCTGAGATTTCAGCAAACTAGTAGTTTTTTGGAAGCTTGGCAACCCCTTTAAAACGAAAGTGATTTTCGCCAGTCTCTGCATGGGGTACTTCAAGAGGAAACAAACCATAGAGATAGAACTTAGACTACTTCATTTGCTCAAGTTTCAAGGAGCTAGCACAAACCGTGTTTGATTTAGAGTTTCAAACACATCTATCTATATAGCAGAAAACAGAGTGAAACCTAAAATTTCAAAGTGTTACTGGAAACGAACGCTTGAACCTAGAAGAGTGAAAATTGGGCAGCCAAGTGGGCTTAGTGAACTGATCATTACCACCAAGTATCATCAAGATTTGGTGAAAAAATGTTTGCTGAGATTTCAGCAAACTAGTAGTTTTTTGGAAGCTTGGCAACCCCTTTCAAACGAAAGTGTTCTTCGCCAGTCTCTGCATGGGGTACTTCAAGAGGAAACAAACCATAGAGATAGAACTTAGAACTACTTCATTTTGTCAAGTTTCACGGAGCTACCACAAACCGTGTTTGATTTAGAGTTTCAAACACATCTATCTATATAGCAGAAAACAGAGTGAAACCTAAAAATTCAAATTGTTACTGGAAACGAACGCTTGAACCTAGAAGAGTGAAAATTGGGCAGCCAAGTGGGCTTAGTGAACTGATCATTACCACCAAGTATCATCAAGATTTGGTGAAAAAATGTTTGCTGAGATTTCAGCAAACGAGAAGTTTTTTGGAAGCTTGGCAACACCTTTCAAACGAAAGTGTTCTTCGCCAGTCTCTGCATGGGGTACTTCAAGAGGAAACAAACCATAGAGATAGAACTTAGAACTACTTCATTTTGTCAAGTTTCACGGAGCTAGCACAAACCGTGTTTGATTTAGAGTTTCAAACACATCTATCTATATAACAGAAAACAGAGTGAAACCTAAATTTCAAACTGTTACTGGAAACGAACGCTTGAACCTAGAAGAGTGAAAGTTGGGCAGCCAAGTGGGATTAGTGAACTGATCATTACCACCAAGTATCATCAAGATTTGGTGAAAAAATGTTTGCTGAGATTTCAGCAAACTAGTAGTTTTTTGGAAGCTTGGCAACCCCTTTCAAACGAAAGTGTTTTTCGCCAGTCTCTGCATGGGGTACTTCAAGAGGAAACAAACCATAGAGATAGAACTTAGAACTACTTCATTTTGTCAAGTTTCACGGAGCTAGCACAAACCGTGTTTGATTTAGAGTTTTGAGACATCTATCTATATAGCAGAAAACAGAGTGAAACCTAAAAATTCAAACTGTTACTGGAAAAGAACGCTTGAACCTAGAAGAGTGAAAGTTGGGCAGCCAAGTGGGCTTAGTGAACTGATCATTACCACCAAGTATCATCAAGATTTGGTGAAAAAATGTTTGCTGAGATTTCAGCAAACTAGTAGTTTTTTGGAAGCTTGGCAACCCCTTTCAAATGAAAGTGTTTTTCGCCAGTCTCTGCATGGGGTACTTCAAGAGGAAACAAACCATAGAGATAGAACTTAGAACTACTTCATTTGGTCAAGTTTCAAGGAGCTAGCACAAACCGTGTTTGATTTAGAATTCCAAACACAGCTATCTATGTAGGAGAAAACAGAGTGAAACCTAAAAATTCAAACTGTTACTGGAAAAGAACGCTTGAACCTAGAAGAGTGAAAGTTGGGCAGCCAAGTGGGATTAGTGAACTGATCATTACCACCAAGTATCATCAAGATTTGGTGAAAAAATGTTTGCTGAGATTTCAGCAAACTAGTAGTTTTTTGGAAGCTTGGCAACCCCTTTCAAATGAAAGTGTTTTTTCGCCAGTCTCTGCATGGGGTACTTCAAGATGAAACAAACCATAGAGATAGAACTTAGAATTACTTCATTTGGTCAAGTTTCAAGGAGCTAGCACAAACCGTGTTTGATTTAGAATTCCAAACACAGCTATCTATGTAGGAGAAAACAGAGTGAAACCTAAAAATTCAAACTGTTACTGGAAACGAATGCTTCAACATAGAAGAATAAAAATTGGGCAGCCAAGTGGGATTAGTGAACTGATCATTACCACCAAGTATCATCAAGATTTGGTGAAAAAATGTTTGCTGAGATTTCAGCAAACTAGTAGTTTTTTGGAAGCTTGGCAACCCCTTTCAAATGAAAGTGTTTTTCGCCAGTCTCTGCATGGGGTACTTCAAGAGGAAACAAACCATAGAGATAGAACTTACAACTACTTCATTTGGTCAAGTTTCAAGGAGCTAGCACAAACCGTGTTTGATTTAGAGTTTCAAAGACATCTATCTATATAGCAGAAAACAGAGTGAAACCTAAAATTTCAAAGTGTTACTGGAAACGAACGCTTGAACCTAGAAGAGTAAAAATTGGGCAGCCAAGTGGGCTTAGTGAACTGATCATTACCACCAAGTATCATCAAGTTTTGGTGAAAAAATGTTTGCTGAGATTTCAGCAAACTAGTAGTTTTTTGGAAGCTTGGCAACCCCTTTAAAACGAAAGTGATTTTCGCCAGTCTCTGCATGGGGTACTTCAAGAGGAAACAAACCATAGAGATAGAACTTAGAACTACTTCATTTGCTCAAGTTTCAAGGAGCTAGCACAAACCGTGTTTGATTTAGAGTTTCAAACACATCTATCTATATAGCAGAAAACAGAGTGAAACCTAAAATTTCAAAGTGTTACTGGAAACGAACGCTTGAACCTAGAAGAGTGAAAATTGGGCAGCCAAGTGGGCTTAGTGAACTGATCATTACCACCAAGTATCATCAAGATTTGGTGAAAAAATGTTTGCTGAGATTTCAGCAAACTAGTAGTTTTTTGGAAGCTTGGCAACCCCTTTCAAACGAAAGTGTTCTTCGCCAGTCTCTGCATGGGGTACTTCAAGAGGAAACAAACCATAGAGATAGAACTTAGAACTACTTCATTTTGTCAAGTTTCACGGAGCTACCACAAACCGTGTTTGATTTAGAGTTTCAAACACATCTATCTATATAGCAGAAAACAGAGTGAAACCTAAAAATTCAAATTGTTACTGGAAACGAACGCTTGAACCTAGAAGAGTGAAAATTGGGCAGCCAAGTGGGCTTAGTGAACTGATCATTACCACCAAGTATCATCAAGATTTGGTGAAAAAATGTTTGCTGAGATTTCAGCAAACTAGTAGTTTTATGGAAGCTTGGCAACCCCTTTCAAACGAAAGTGTTTTTCGCCAGTCTCTGCATGGGGTACTTCAAGAGGAAACAAACCATAGAGATAGAACTTAGAACTACTTCATTTGGACAAGTTTCAAGGAGCTAGCACAAACCGTGTTTGATTTAGAATTCCAAACACAGCTATCTATGTAGGAGAAAACAGAGTGAAACCTAAAAATTCAAACTGTTACAGGAAACGAATGCTTCAACATAGAAGAATAAAAATTGGGCAGCCAAGTGGGATTAGTGAACTGATCATTACCACCAAGTATCATCAAGATTTGGTGAAAAAATGTTTGCTGAGATTTCAGCAAACTAGTAGTTTTTTGGAAGCTTGGCAACCCCTTTCAAACGAAAGTGTTTTTCGCCAGTCTCTGCATGGGGTACTTCAAGAGGAAACAAACCATAGAGATAGAACTTAGAACTACTTCATTTTGTCAAGTTTCACGGAGCTAGCACAAACCGTGTTTGATTTAGAGTTTCGAGACATCTAACTATATAGCAGAAAACAGAGTGAAACCTAAAAATTCAAACTGTTACTGGAAACGAACGCTTGAACCTAGAAGAGTGAAAGTTGGGCAGCCTAGTGGGCTTAGTGAACTGATCATTACCACCAAGTATCATCAAGATTTGGTGAAAAAATGTTTGCTGAGATTTCAGCAAACTAGTAGTTTTTTGGAAGCTTGGCAACCCCTTTCAAATGAAAGTGTTTTTCGCCAGTCTCTGCATGGGGTACTTCAAGAGGAAACAAACCATAGAGATAGAACTTAGAACTACTTCATTTGGTCAAGTTTCAAGGAGCTAGCACAAACCGTGTTTGATTTAGAATTCCAAACACAGCTATCTATGTAGGAGAAAACAGAGTGAAACCTAAAAATTCAAACTGTTACTGGAAACGAATGCTTCAACCTAGAAGAATAAAAATTGGGCAGCCAAGTGGGATTAGTGAACTGATCATTACCACCAAGTATCATCAAGATTTGGTGAAAAAATGTTTGCTGAGATTTCTGCAAACTAGTAGTTTTTTGGAAGCTTGGCAACCCCTTTCAAACGAAAGTGTTTTTCGCCAGTCTCTGCATGGGGTACTTCAAGAGGAAACAAACCATAGAGATAGAACTTACAACTACTTCATTTTGTCAAGTTTCAAGGAGCTAGCACAAACCGTGTTTGATTTAGTGTTTCAAAGACATCTATCTATATAGCAGAAAACAGAGTGAAACCTAAAATTTCAAAGTGTTACTGGAAACGAACGCTTGAACCTAGAACAGTAAAAATTGGGCAGCCAAGTGGGCTTAGTGAACTGATCATTACCACCAAGTATCATCAAGTTTTGGTGAAAAAATGTTTGCTGAGATTTCAGCAAACTAGTAGTTTTTTGGAAGCTTGGCAACCCCTTTAAAACGAAAGTGATTTTCGCCAGTCTCTGCATGGGGTACTTCAAGAGGAAACAAACCATAGAGATAGAACTTAGAACTACTTCATTTGCTCAAGTTTCAAGGAGCTAGCACAAACCTTGTTTGATTTAGAGTTTCAAACACATCTATCTATATAGCAGAAAACAGAGTGAAACCTAAAAATTCAAAGTGTTACTGGAAACGAACGCTTGAACTTAGAAGAGTGAAAATTGGGCAGCCAAGTGGGCTTAGTGAACTGATCATTACCACCAAGTACCATCAAGATTTGGTGAAAAAATGTTTGCTGAGATTTCAGCAAACTAGTAGTTTTTTGGAAGCTTGGCAACCCCTTTCAAACGAAAGTGTTCTTCGCCAGTCTCTGCATGGGGTACTTCAAGAGGAAACAAACCATAGAGATAGAACTTAGAACTACTTCATTTTGTCAAGTTTCACGGAGCTACCACAAACCGTGTTTGATTTAGAGTTTCAAACACATCTATCTATATAACAGAAAACAGAGTGAAACCTAAAAATTCAAACTGTTACTGGAAACGAACGCTTGAACCTAGAAGAGTGAAAGTTGGGCAGCCAAGTGAGATTAGTGAACTGATCATTACCACCAAGTATCATCAAGATTTGGTGAAAAAATGTTTGCTGAGATTTCAGCAAACTAGTAGTTTTATGGAAGCTTGGCAACCCCTTTCAAACGAAAGTGTTTTTCGCCAGTCTCTGCATGGGGTACTTCAAGAGGAAACAAACCATAGAGATAGAACTTAGAACTACTTCATTTGGTCAAGTTTCAAGGAGCTAGCACAAACCGTGTTTGATTTAGAATTCCAAACACAGCTATCTATGTAGGAGAAAACAGAGTGAAACCTAAAAATTCAAACTGTTACAGGAAACGAATGCTTCAACATAGAAGAATAAAAATTGGGCAGCCAAGTGGGATTAGTGAACTGATCATTACCACCAAGTATCATCAAGATTTGGTGAAAAAATGTTTGCTGAGATTTCAGCAAACTAGTAGTTTTTTGGAAGCTTGGCAACCCCTTTCAAACGAAAGTGTTTTTCGCCAGTCTCTGCATGGGGTACTTCAAGAGGAAACAAACCATAGAGATAGAACTTACAACTACTTCATTTTGTCAAGTTTCAAGGAGCTAGCACAAACCGTGTTTGATTTAGAGTTTCAAAGACATCTATCTATATAGCAGAAAACAGAGTGAAACCTAAAATTTCAAAGTGTTACTGGAAACGAACGCTTGAACCTAGAAGAGTAAAAATTGGGCAGCCAAGTGGGCTTAGTGAACTGATCATTACCACCAAGTATCATCAAGTTTTGGTGAAAAAATGTTTGCTGAGATTTCAGCAAACTAGTAGTTTTTTGGAAACTTGGCAACCACTTTCAAACGAAAGTGTTCTTCGCCAGTCTCTGCATGGGGTACTTCAAGAGGAAACAAACCATAGAGATAGAACTTAGAACTACTTCATTTTGTCAAGTTTCACGGAGCTACCACAAACCGTGTTTGATTTAGAGTTTCAAAGACATTTATCTATATAACAGAAAACAGAGTGAAACCTAAAAATTCAAACTGTTACTGGAAACGAACGCTTGAACCTAGAAGAGTGAAAGTTGGGCAGCCAAGTGAGATTAGTGAACTGATCATTACCACCAAGTATCATCAAGATTTGGTGAAAAAATGTTTGCTGAGATTTCAGCAAACTAGTAGTTTTTTGGAAGCTTGGCAACCCCTTTCAAACGAAAGTGTTTTTCGCCAGTCTCTGCATGGGGTACTTCAAGAGGAAACAAACCATAGAGATAGAACTTACAACTACTTCATTTTGTCAAGTTTCAAGGAGCTAGCACAAACCGTGTTTGATTTAGAGTTTCAAAGACATCTATCTATATAGCAGAAAACAGAGTGAAACCTAAAATTTCAAAGTGTTACTGGAAACGAACGCTTGAACCTAGAAGAGTAAAAATTGGGCAGCCAAGTGGGCTTAGTGAACTGATCATTACCACCAAGTATCATCAAGTTTTGGTGAAAAAATGTTTGCTGAGATTTCAGCAAACTAGTAGTTTTTTGGAAGCTTGGCAACCCCTTTAAAACGAAAGTGATTTTCGCCAGTCTCTGCATGGGGTACTTCAAGAGGAAACAAACCATAGAGATAGAACTTAGAACTACTTCATTTGCTCAAGTTTCAAGGAGCTAGCACAAACCGTGTTTGATTTAGAGTTTCAAACACATCTATGTATATAGCAGAAAACAGAGTGAAACCTAAAATTTCAAAGTGTTACTGGAAACGAACGCTTGAACCTAGAAGAGTGAAAATTGGGCAGCCAAGTGGGCTTAGTGAACTGATCACTACCACCAAGTATCATCAAGATTTGGTGAAAAAATGTTTGCTGAGATTTCAGCAAACTAGTAGTTTTTTGGAAGCTTGGCAACCCCTTTCAAACGAAAGTGTTCTTCGCCAGTCTCTGCATGGGGTACTTCAAGAGGAAACAAACCATAGAGATAGAACTTAGAACTACTTCATTTTGTCAAGTTTCACGGAGCTACCACAAACCGTGTTTGATTTAGAGTTTCAAACACATCTATCTATATAACAGAAAACAGAGTGAAACCTAAAAATTCAAACTGTTACTGGAAACGAACGCTTGAACCTAGAAGAGTGAAAGTTGGGCAGCCAAGTGAGATTAGTGAACTGATCATTACCACCAAGTATCATCAAGATTTGGTGAAAAAATGTTTGCTGAGATTTCAGCAAACTAGTAGTTTTTTGGAAGCTTGGCAACCCCTTTCAAACGAAAGTGTTTTTCGCCAGTCTCTGCATGGGGTACTTCAAGAGGAAACAAACCATAGAGATAGAACTTAGACTACTTCATTTGGTCAAGTTTCAAGGAGCTAGCACAAACCGTGTTTGATTTAGAATTCCAAACACAGCTATCTATGTAGGAGAAAACAGAGTGAAACCTAAAAATTCAAACTGTTACTGGAAACGAATGCTTCAACATAGAAGAATAAAAATTGGGCAGCCAAGTGGGCTTAGTGAACTGATCATTACCACCAAGTATCATCAAGATTTGGTGAAAAAATGTTTGCTGAGATTTCAGAAAACTAGTAGTTTTTTGGAAGCTTGGCAACCCCTTTCAAACGAAAGTGTTTTTCGCCAGTCTCTGCATGGGGTACTTCAAGAGGAAACAAACCATAGAGATAGAACTTACAACTACTTCATTTTGTCAAGTTTCAAGGAGCTAGCACAAACCGTGTTTGATTTAGAGTTTCAAAGACATCTATCTATATAGCAGAAAACAGAGTGAAACCTAAAATTTCAAAGTGTTACTGGAAACGAACGCTTGAACCTAGAAGAGTAAAAATTGGGCAGCCAAGTGGGCTTAGTGAACTGATCATTACCAAAAGTATCATCAAGTTTTGGTGAAAAAATGTTTGCTGAGATTTCAGCAAACTAGTAGTTTTTTGGAAGCTTGGCAACCCCTTTAAAACGAAAGTGATTTTCGCCAGTCTCTGCATGGGGTACTTCAAGAGGAAACAAACCATAGAGATAGAACTTAGAACTACTTCATTTGCTCAAGTTTCAAGGAGCTAGCACAAACCGTGTTTGATTTAGAGTTTCAAACACATCTATCTATATAGCAGAAAACAGAGTGAAACCTAAAAATTCAAAGTGTTACTGGAAACGAACGCTTGAACCTAAAAGAGTGAAAATTGGGCAGCCAAGTGGGCTTAGTGAACTGATCATTACCACCAAGTATCATCAAGATTTGGTGAAAAAATGTTTGCTGAGATTTCAGCAAACTAGTAGTTTTTTGGAAACTTGGCAACCCCTTTCAAACGAAAGTGTTCTTCGCCAGTCTCTGCATGGGGTACTTCAAGAGGAAACAAACCATAGAGATAGAACTTAGAACTACTTCATTTTGTCAAGTTTCACGGAGCTACCACAAACCGTGTTTGATTTAGAGTTTCAAACACATCTATCTATATAACAGAAAACAGAGTGAAACCTAAAATTTCAAACTGTTACTGGAAACGAACGCTTGAACCTAGAAGAGTGAAAGTTGGGCAGCCAAGTGAGATTAGTGAACTGATCATTACCACCAAGTATCATCAAGATTTGGTGAAAAAATGTTTGCTGAGATTTCAGCAAACTAGTAGTTTTTTGGAAGCTTGGCAACCCCTTTCAAACGAAAGTGTTTTTCGCCAGTCTCTGCATGGGGTACTTCAAGAGGAAACAAACCATAGAGATAGAACTTAGAACTACTTCATTTTGTCAAGTTTCAAGGAGCTAGCACAAACCGTGTTTGATTTAGAGTTTCAAACACATCTATCTATATAGCAGAAAACAGAGTGAAACCTAAAAATTCAAAGTGTTACTGGAAACGAACGCTTGAACCTAGAAGAGTGAAAATTGGGCAGCCAAGTGGGCTTAGTGAACTGATCATTACCACCAAGTATCATCAAGATTTGGTGAAAAAATGTATCCTGAGATTTCAGCAAACGAGAAGTTTTTGGAAGCTTGGCAACACCTTTCAAACGAAAGTGTTCTTCGCCAGTCTCTGCATGGGGTACTTCAAGAGGAAACAAACCATAGAGATAGAACTTAGAACTACTTCATTTTGTCAAGTTTCACGGAGCTAGCACAAACCGTGTTTGATTTAGAGTTTCAAACACATCTATCTATATAACAGAAAACAGAGTGAAACCTAAATTTCAAACTGTTACTGGAAACGAACGGTTGAACCTAGAAGAGTGAAAGTTGGGCAGCCAAGTGGGATTAGTGAACTCATCATTACCACCAAGTATCATCAAGATTTGGTGAAAAAATGTTTGCTGAGATTTCAGCAAACTAGTAGTTTTTTGGAAGCTTGGCAACCCCTTTCAAACGAAAGTGTTTTTCGCCAGTCTCTGCATGGGGTACTTCAAGAGGAAACAAACCATAGAGATAGAACTTAGAACTACTTCATTTTGTCTAGTTTCACGGAGCTAGCACAAACCGTGTTTGATTTAGAGTTTCGAGACATCTATCTATATAGCAGAAAACAGAGTGAAACCGAAAAATTCAAACTGTTACTGGAAACGAACGCTTGAACCTAGAAGAGTGAAAGTTGGGCAGCCAAGTGGGCTTAGTGAACTGATCATTACCACCAAGTATCATCAAGATTTGGTGAAAAAATGTTTGCTGAGATTTCAGCAAACTAGTAGTTTTTTGGAAGCTTGGCAACCCCTTTCAAATGAAAGTGTTTTTCGCCAGTCTCTGCATGGGGTACTTCAAGAAGAAACAAACCATAGAGATAGAACTTAGAACTGCTTCATTTGGTCAAGTTTCAAGGAGCTAGCACAAACCGTGTTTGATTTAGAATTCCAAACACAGCTATCTATGTAGGAGAAAACAGAGTGAAACCTAAAAATTCAAACTGTTACTGGAAACGAATGCTTCAACCTAGAAGAATAAAAATTGGGCAGCCAAGTGGGATTAGTGAACTGATCATTACCACCAAGTATCATCAAGATTTGGTGAAAAAATGTTTGCTGAGATTTCAGCAAACTAGTAGTTTTTTGGAAGCTTGGCAACCCCTTTCAAACGAAAGTGTTTTTCGCCAGTCTCTGCATGGGGTACTTCAAGAGGAAACAAACCATAGAGATAGAACTTACAACTACTTCATTTGGTCAAGTTTCAAGGAGCTAGCACAAACCGTGTTTGATTTAGAATTCCAAACACAGCTATCTATGTAGGAGAAAACAGAGTGAAACCTAAAAATTCAAACTGTTACTGGAAACGAATGCTTCAACATAGAAGAATACAAATTGGGCAGCCAAGTGGGATTAGTGAACTGATCATTACCACCAAGTATCATCAAGATTTGGTGAAAAAATGTTTGCTGAGATTTCAGCAAACTAGTAGTTTTTTGGAAGCTTGGCAACCCCTTTCAAACGAAAGTGTTTTTCGCCAGTCTCTGCATGGGGTACTTCAAGAGGAAACAAACCATAGAGATAGAACTTACAACTACTTCATTTTGTCAAGTTTCAAGGAGCTAGCACAAACCGTGTTTGATTTAGAGTTTCAAAGACATCTATCTATATAGCAGAAAACAGAGTGAAACCTAAAATTTCAAAGTGTTACTGGAAACGAACGCTTGAACCTGGAAGAGTAAAAATTGGGCAGCCAAGTGGGCTTAGTGAACTGATCATTACCACCAAGTATCATCAAGTTTTGGTGAAAAAATGTTTGCTGAGATTTCAGCAAACTAGTAGTTTTTTGGAAGCTTGGCAACCCCTTTAAAACGAAAGTGATTTTCGCCAGTCTCTGCATGGGGTACTTCAAGAGGAAACAAACAATAGAGATAGAACTTAGAACTACTTCATTTGCTCAAGTTTCAAGGAGCTAGCACAAACCGTGTTTGATTTAGAGTTTCAAACACATCTATCTATATAGCAGAAAACAGAGTGAAACCTAAAAATTCAAAGTGTTACTGGAAACGAACGCTTGAACCTAGAAGAGTGAAAATTGGGCAGCCAAGTGGGCTTAGTGAACTGATCATTACCACCAAGTATCATCAAGATTTGGTGAAAAAATGTTTGCTGAGATTTCAGCAAACGAGAAGTTTTTTGGAAGCTTGGCAACACCTTTCAAACGAAAGTGTTCTTCGCCAGTCTCTGCATGGGGTACTTCAAGAGGAAACAAACCATAGAGATAGAACTTAGAACTACTTCATTTTGTCAAGTTTCACGGAGCTAGCACAAACCGTGTTTGATTTAGAGTTTCAAACACATCTATCTATATAACAGAAAACAGAGTGAAACCTAAATTTCAAACTGTTACTGGAAACGAACGCTTGAACCTAGAAGAGTGAAAGTTGGGCAGCCAAGTGGGATTAGTGAACTGATCATTACCACCAAGTATCATCAAGATTTGGTGAAAAAATGTCTGCTGAGATTTCAGCAAACTAGTAGTTTTTTGGAAGCTTGGCAACCCCTTTCAAACGAAAGTGTTTTTCGCCAGTCTCTGCATGGGGTACTTCAAGAGGAAACAAACCATAGAGATAGAACTTAGAACTACTTCATTTTGTCAAGTTTCAAGGAGCTAGCACAAACCGTGTTTGATTTAGAGTTTCAAACACATCTATCTATATAACAGAAAACAGAGTGAAACCTAAATTTCAAACTGTTACTGGAAACGAACGCTTGAACCTAGAAGAGTGAAAGTTGGGCAGCGAAGTGGGATTAGTGAACTGATCATTACCACCAAGTATCATCAAGATTTGGTGAAAAAATGTTTGCTGAGATTTCAGCAAACTAGTAGTTTTTTGGAAGCTTGGCAACCCCTTTCAAACGAAAGTGTTTTTCGCCAGTCTCTGCATGGGGTACTTCAAGAGGAAACAAACCATAGAGATAGAACTTAGAACTACTTCATTTTGTCAAGTTTCACGGAGCTAGCACAAACCGTGTTTGATTTAGAGTTTCGAGACATCTAACTATATAGCAGAAAACAGAGTGAAACCTAAAAATTCAAACTGTTACTGGAAACGTACGCTTGAACCTAGAAGAGTGAAAGTTGGGCAGCCAAGTGGGCTTAGTGAACTGATCATTACCACCAAGTATCATCAAGATTTGGTGAAAAAATGTTTGCTGAGATTTCAGCAAACTAGTAGTTTTTTGGAAGCTTGGCAACCCCTTTCAAATGAAAGTGTTTTTCGCCAGTCTCTGCATGGGGTACTTCAAGAGGAAACAAACCATAGAGATAGAACTTAGAACTACTTCATGTGGTCAAGTTTCAAGGAGCTAGCACAAACCGTGTTTGATTTCGAATTCCAAACACAGCTATCTATGTAGGAGAAAACAGAGTGAAACCTAAAAATTCAAACTGTTACTGGAAACGAATGCTTCAACCTAGAAGAATAAAAATTGGGCAGCCAAGTGGGATTAGGGAACTGATCATTACCACAAAGTATCATCAAGATTTGGTGAAAAAATGTTTGCTGAGATTTCAGCAAACTAGTAGTTTTTTGGAAGCTTGGCAACCCCTTTCAAACGAAAGTGTTTTTCGCCAGTCTCTGCATGGGGTACTTCAAGAGGAAACAAACCATAGAGATAGAACTTACAACTACTTCATTTGGTCAAGTTTCAAGGAGCTAGCACAAACCGTGTTTGATTTAGAATTCCAAACACAGCTATCTATGTAGGAGAAAACAGAGTGAAACCTAAAAATTCAAACTGTTACTGGAAACGAATGCTTCAACCTAGAAGAATAAAAATTGGGCAGCCAAGTGGGATTAGTGAACTGATCATTACCACCAAGTATCATCAAGATTTGGTGAAAAAATGTTTGCTGAGATTTCAGCAAACTAGTAGTTTTTTGGAAGCTTGGCAACCCCTTTCAAACGAAAGTGTTTTTCGCCAGTCTCTGCATGTGGTACTTCAAGAGGAAACAAACCATAGAGATAGAACTTACAACTACTTCATTTGGTCAAGTTTCAAGGAGCTAGCACAAACCGTGTTTGATTTAGAATTCCAAACACAGCTATCTATGTAGGAGAAAACAGAGTGAAACCTAAAAATTCAAACTGTTACTGGAAACGAATGCTTCAACATAGAAGAATAAAAATTGGGCAGCCAAGTGGGATTAGTGAACTGATCATTACCACCAAGTATCATCAAGATTTGGTGAAAAAATGTTTGCTGAGATTTCAGCAAACTAGTAGTTTTTTGGAAGCTTGGCAACCCCTTTAAAACGAAAGTGATTTTCGCCAGTCTCTGCATGGGGTACTTCAAGAGGAAACAAACAATAGAGATAGAACGTAGAACTACTTCATTTGCTCAAGTTTCAAGGAGCTAGCACAAACCGTGTTTGATTTAGAGTTTCAAACACATCTATCTATATAGCAGAAAACAGAGTGAAACCTAAAAATTCAAAGTGTTACTGGAAACGAACGCTTGAACCTAGAAGAGTGAAAATTGGGCAGCCAAGTGGGCTTAGTGAACTGATCATTACCACCAAGTATCATCAAGATTTGGTGAAAAAATGTTTGCTGAGATTTCAGCAAACGAGAAGTTTTTTGGAAGCTTGGCAACACCTTTCAAACGAAAGTGTTCTTCGCCAGTCTCTGCATGGGGTACTTCAAGAGGAAACAAACCATAGAGATAGAACTTAGAACTACTTCATTTTGTCAAGTTTCACGGAGCTAGCACAAACCTTGTTTGATTTAGAGTTTCAAACACATCTATCTATATAACAGAAAACAGAGTGAAACCTAAATTTCAAACTGTTACTGGAAACGAACGCTTGAACCTAGAAGAGTGAAAGTTGGGCAGCCAAGTGGGATTAGTGAACTGATCATTACCACCAAGTATCATCAAGATTTGGTGAAAAAATGTCTGCTGAGATTTCAGCAAACTAGTAGTTTTTTGGAAGCTTGGCAACCCCTTTCAAACGAAAGTGTTTTTCGCCAGTCTCTGCATGGGGTACTTCAAGAGGAAACAAACCATAGAGATAGAACTTAGAACTACTTCATTTTGTCAAGTTTCAAGGAGCTAGCACAAACCGTGTTTGATTTAGAGTTTCAAACACATCTATCTATATAACAGAAAACAGAGTGAAACCTAAATTTCAAACTGTTACTGGAAACGAACGCTTGAACCTAGAAGAGTGAAAGTTGGGCAGCGAAGTGGGATTAGTGAACTGATCATTACCACCAAGTATCATCAAGTTTTGGTGAAAAAATATTTGGTGAGATTTCAGCAAACTAGTAGTTTTTTGGAAGCTTGGCAACCCCTTTAAAACGAAAGTGATTTTCGCCAGTCTCTGCATGGGGTACTTCAAGAGGAAACAAACAATAGAGATAGAACTTAGAACTACTTCATTTCCTCAAGTTTCAAGGAGCTAGCACAAACCGTGTTTGATTTAGAGTTTCAAACACATCTATCTATATAGCAGAAAACAGAGTGAAACCTAAAAATTCAAAGTGTTACTGGAAACGAACGCTTGAACCTAGAAGAGTGAAAATTGGGCAGCCAAGTGGGCTTAGTGAACTGATCATTACCACCAAGTATCATCAAGATTTGGTGAAAAAATGTTTGCTGAGATTTCAGCAAACGAGAAGTTTTTTGGAAGCTTGGCAACACCTTTCAAACGAAAGTGTTCTTCGCCAGTCTCTGCATGGGGTACTTCAAGAGGAAACAAACCATAGAGATAGAACTTAGAACTACTTCATTTTGTCAAGTTTCACGGAGCTAGCACAAACCGTGTTTGATTTAGAGTTTCAAACACATCTATCTATATAACAGAAAACAGAGTGAAACCTAAATTTCAAACTGTTACTGGAAACGAACGCTTGAACCTAGAAGAGTGAAAGTTGGGCAGCCAAGTGGGATTAGTGAACTGATCATTACCACCAAGTATCATCAAGATTTGGTGAAAAAATGTCTGCTGAGATTTCAGCAAACTAGTAGTTTTTTGGAAGCTTGGCAACCCCTTTCAAACGAAAGTGTTTTTCGCCAGTCTCTGCATGGGGTACTTCAAGAGGAAACAAACCATAGAGATAGAACTTAGAACTACTTCATTTTGTCAAGTTTCAAGGAGCTAGCACAAACCGTGTTTGATTTAGAGTTTCAAACACATCTATCTATATAACAGAAAACAGAGTGAAACCTAAATTTCAAACTGTTACTGGAAACGAACGCTTGAACCTAGAAGAGTGAAAGTTGGGCAGCGAAGTGGGATTAGTGAACTGATCATTACCACCAAGTATCATCAAGATTTGGTGAAAAAATGTTTGCTGAGATTTCAGCAAACTAGTAGTTTTTTGGAAGCTTGGCAACCCCTTTCAAACGAAAGTGTTTTTCGCCAGTCTCTGCATGGGGTACTTCAAGAGGAAACAAACCATAGAGATAGAACTTAGAACTACTTCATTTTGTCAAGTTTCACGGAGCTAGCACAAACCGTGTTTGATTTAGAGTTTCGAGACATCTATCTATATAGCAGAAAACAGAGTGAAACCTAAAAATTCAAACTGTTACTGGAAACGTACGCTTGAACCTAGAAGAGTGAAAGTTGGGCAGCCAAGTGGGCTTAGTGAACTGATCATTACCACCAAGTATCATCAAGATTTGGTGAAAAAATGTTTGCTGAGATTTCAGCAAACTAGTAGTTTTTTGGAAGCTTGGCAACCCCTTTCAAATGAAAGTGTTTTTCGCCAGTCTCTGCATGGGGTACTTCAAGAGGAAACAAACCATAGAGATAGAACTTAGAACTACTTCATGTGGTCAAGTTTCAAGGAGCTAGCACAAACCGTGTTTGATTTCGAATTCCAAACACAGCTATCTATGTAGGAGAAAACAGAGTGAAACCTAAAAATTCAAACTGTTACTGGAAACGAATGCTTCAACCTAGAAGAATAAAAATTGGGCAGCCAAGTGGGATTAGGGAACTGATCATTACCACAAAGTATCATCAAGATTTGGTGAAAAAATGTTTGCTGAGATTTCAGCAAACTAGTAGTTTTTTGGAAGCTTGGCAACCCCTTTCAAACGAAAGTGTTTTTCGCCAGTCTCTGCATGGGGTACTTCAAGAGGAAACAAACCATAGAGATAGAACTTACAACTACTTCATTTGGTCAAGTTTCAAGGAGCTAGCACAAACCGTGTTTGATTTAGAATTCCAAACACAGCTATCTATGTAGGAGAAAACAGAGTGAAACCTAAAAATTCAAACTGTTACTGGAAACGAATGCTTCAACCTAGAAGAATAAAAATTGGGCAGCCAAGTGGGATTAGTGAACTGATCATTACCACCAAGTATCATCAAGATTTGGTGAAAAAATGTTTGCTGAGATTTCAGCAAACTAGTAGTTTTTTGGAAGCTTGGCAACCCCTTTCAAACGAAAGTGTTTTTCGCCAGTCTCTGCATGTGGTACTTCAAGAGGAAACAAACCATAGAGATAGAACTTACAACTACTTCATTTGGTCAAGTTTCAAGGAGCTAGCACAAACCGTGTTTGATTTAGAATTCCAAACACAGCTATCTATGTAGGAGAAAACAGAGTGAAACCTAAAAATTCAAACTGTTACTGGAAACGAATGCTTCAACATAGAAGAATAAAAATTGGGCAGCCAAGTGGGATTAGTGAACTGATCATTACCACCAAGTATCATCAAGATTTGGTGAAAAAATGTTTGCTGAGATTTCAGCAAACTAGTAGTTTTTTGGAAGCTTGGCAACCCCTTTAAAACGAAAGTGATTTTCGCCAGTCTCTGCATGGGGTACTTCAAGAGGAAACAAACAATAGAGATAGAACGTAGAACTACTTCATTTGCTCAAGTTTCAAGGAGCTAGCACAAACCGTGTTTGATTTAGAGTTTCAAACACATCTATCTATATAGCAGAAAACAGAGTGAAACCTAAAAATTCAAAGTGTTACTGGAAACGAACGCTTGAACCTAGAAGAGTGAAAATTGGGCAGCCAAGTGGGCTTAGTGAACTGATCATTACCACCAAGTATCATCAAGATTTGGTGAAAAAATGTTTGCTGAGATTTCAGCAAACGAGAAGTTTTTTGGAAGCTTGGCAACACCTTTCAAACGAAAGTGTTCTTCGCCAGTCTCTGCATGGGGTACTTCAAGAGGAAACAAACCATAGAGATAGAACTTAGAACTACTTCATTTTGTCAAGTTTCACGGAGCTAGCACAAACCTTGTTTGATTTAGAGTTTCAAACACATCTATCTATATAACAGAAAACAGAGTGAAACCTAAATTTCAAACTGTTACTGGAAACGAACGCTTGAACCTAGAAGAGTGAAAGTTGGGCAGCCAAGTGGGATTAGTGAACTGATCATTACCACCAAGTATCATCAAGATTTGGTGAAAAAATGTCTGCTGAGATTTCAGCAAACTAGTAGTTTTTTGGAAGCTTGGCAACCCCTTTCAAACGAAAGTGTTTTTCGCCAGTCTCTGCATGGGGTACTTCAAGAGGAAACAAACCATAGAGATAGAACTTAGAACTACTTCATTTTGTCAAGTTTCAAGGAGCTAGCACAAACCGTGTTTGATTTAGAGTTTCAAACACATCTATCTATATAACAGAAAACAGAGTGAAACCTAAATTTCAAACTGTTACTGGAAACGAACGCTTGAACCTAGAAGAGTGAAAGTTGGGCAGCGAAGTGGGATTAGTGAACTGATCATTACCACCAAGTATCATCAAGTTTTGGTGAAAAAATATTTGGTGAGATTTCAGCAAACTAGTAGTTTTTTGGAAGCTTGGCAACCCCTTTAAAACGAAAGTGATTTTCGCCAGTCTCTGCATGGGGTACTTCAAGAGGAAACAAACAATAGAGATAGAACTTAGAACTACTTCATTTCCTCAAGTTTCAAGGAGCTAGCACAAACCGTGTTTGATTTAGAGTTTCAAACACATCTATCTATATAGCAGAAAACAGAGTGAAACCTAAAAATTCAAAGTGTTACTGGAAACGAACGCTTGAACCTAGAAGAGTGAAAATTGGGCAGCCAAGTGGGCTTAGTGAACTGATCATTACCACCAAGTATCATCAAGATTTGGTGAAAAAATGTTTGCTGAGATTTCAGCAAACGAGAAGTTTTTTGGAAGCTTGGCAACACCTTTCAAACGAAAGTGTTCTTCGCCAGTCTCTGCATGGGGTACTTCAAGAGGAAACAAACCATAGAGATAGAACTTAGAACTACTTCATTTTGTCAAGTTTCACGGAGCTAGCACAAACCGTGTTTGATTTAGAGTTTCAAACACATCTATCTATATAACAGAAAACAGAGTGAAACCTAAATTTCAAACTGTTACTGGAAACGAACGCTTGAACCTAGAAGAGTGAAAGTTGGGCAGCCAAGTGGGATTAGTGAACTGATCATTACCACAAGTATCATCAAGATTTGGTGAAAAATGTCTGCTGAGATTTCAGCAAACTAGTAGTTTTTTGGAAGCTTGGCAACCCCTTTCAAACGAAAGTGTTTTTCGCCAGTCTCTGCATGGAGTACTTCAAGAGGAAACAAACCATAGAGATAGAACTTAGAACTACTTCATTTTGTCAAGTTTCAAGGAGCTAGCACAAACCGTGTTTGATTTAGAGTTTCAAACACATCTATCTATATAACAGAAAACAGAGTGAAACCTAAATTTCAAACTGTTACTGGAAACGAACGCTTGAACCTAGAAGAGTGAAAGTTGGGCAGCGAAGTGGGATTAGTGAACTGATCATTACCACCAAGTATCATCAAGATTTGGTGAAAAAATGTTTGCTGAGATTTCAGCAAACTAGTAGTTTTTTGGAAGCTTGGCAACCCCTTTCAAACGAAAGTGTTTTTCGCCAGTCTCTGCATGGGGTACTTCAAGAGGAAACAAACCATAGAGATAGAACTTACAACTACTTCATTTGGTCAAGTTTCAAGGAGCTAGCACAAACCGTGTTTGATTTAGAATTCCAAACACAGCTATCTATGTAGGAGAAAACAGAGTGAAACCTAAAAATTCAAACTGTTACTGGAAACGAATGCTTCAACCTAGAAGAATAAAAATTGGGCAGCCAAGTGGGATTAGTGAACTGATCATTACCACCAAGTATCATCAAGATTTGGTGAAAAAATGTTTGCTGAGATTTCAGCAAACTAGTAGTTTTTTGGAAGCTTGGCAACCCCTTTCAAACGAAAGTGTTTTTCGCCAGTCTCTGCATGGGGTACTTCAAGAGGAAACAAACCATAGAGATAGAACTTACAACTACTTCATTTGGTCAAGTTTCAAGGAGCTAGCACAAACCGTGTTTGATTTAGAATTCCAAACACAGCTATCTATGTAGGAGAAAACAGAGTGAAACCTAAAAATTCAAACTGTTACTGGAAACGAATGCTTCAACATAGAAGAATACAAATTGGGCAGCCAAGTGGGATTAGTGAACTGATCATTACCACCAAGTATCATCAAGATTTGGTGAAAAAATGTTTGCTGAGATTTCAGCAAACTAGTAGTTTTTTGGAAGCTTGGCAACCCCTTTCAAACGAAAGTGTTTTTCGCCAGTCTCTGCATGGGGTACTTCAAGAGGAAACAAACCATAGAGATAGAACTTACAACTACTTCATTTTGTCAAGTTTCAAGGAGCTAGCACAAACCGTGTTTGATTTAGAGTTTCAAAGACATCTATCTATATAGCAGAAAACAGAGTGAAACCTAAAATTTCAAAGTGTTACTGGAAACGAACGCTTGAACCTGGAAGAGTAAAATTGGGCAGCCAAGTGGGCTTAGTGAACTGATCATTACCACCAAGTATCATCAAGTTTTGGTGAAAAAATGTTTGCTGAGATTTCAGCAAACTAGTAGTTTTTTGGAAGCTTGGCAACCCCTTTAAAACGAAAGTGATTTTCGCCAGTCTCTGCATGGGGTACTTCAAGAGGAAACAAACAATAGAGATAGAACTTAGAACTACTTCATTTGCTCAAGTTTCAAGGAGCTAGCACAAACCGTGTTTGATTTAGAGTTTCAAACACATCTATCTATATAGCAGAAAACAGAGTGAAACCTAAAAATTCAAAGTGTTACTGGAAACGAACGCTTGAACCTAGAAGAGTGAAAATTGGGCAGCCAAGTGGGCTTAGTGAACTGATCATTACCACCAAGTATCATCAAGATTTGGTGAAAAAATGTTTGCTGAGATTTCAGCAAACGAGAAGTTTTTTGGAAGCTTGGCAACACCTTTCAAACGAAAGTGTTCTTCGCCAGTCTCTGCATGGGGTACTTCAAGAGGAAACAAACCATAGAGATAGAACTTAGAACTACTTCATTTTGTCAAGTTTCACGGAGCTAGCACAAACCGTGTTTGATTTAGAGTTTCAAACACATCTATCTATATAACAGAAAACAGAGTGAAACCTAAATTTCAAACTGTTACTGGAAACGAACGCTTGAACCTAGAAGAGTGAAAGTTGGGCAGCCAAGTGGGATTAGTGAACTGATCATTACCACCAAGTATCATCAAGATTTGGTGAAAAAATGTCTGCTGAGATTTCAGCAAACGAGAAGTTTTTTGGAAGCTTGGCAACACCTTTCAAACGAAAGTGTTCTTCGCCAGTCTCTGCATGGGGTACTTCAAGAGGAAACAAACCATAGAGATAGAACTTAGAACTACTTCATTTTGTCAAGTTTCAAGGAGCTAGCACAAACCGTGTTTGATTTAGAGTTTCAAACACATCTATCTATATAACAGAAAACAGAGTGAAACCTAAATTTCAAACTGTTACTGGAAACGAACGCTTGAACCTAGAAGAGTGAAAGTTGGGCAGCGAAGTGGGATTAGTGAACTGATCATTACCACCAAGTATCATCAAGATTTGGTGAAAAAATGTTTGCTGAGATTTCAGCAAACTAGTAGTTTTTTGGAAGCTTGGCAACCCCTTTCAAACGAAAGTGTTTTTCGCCAGTCTCTGCATGGGGTACTTCAAGAGGAAACAAACCATAGAGATAGAACTTAGAACTACTTCATTTTGTCAAGTTTCACGGAGCTAGCACAAACCGTGTTTGATTTAGAGTTTCGAGACATCTATCTATATAGCAGAAAACAGAGTGAAACCTAAAAATTCAAACTGTTACTGGAAACGTACGCTTGAACCTAGAAGAGTGAAAGTTGGGCAGCCAAGTGGGCTTAGTGAACTGATCATTACCACCAAGTATCATCAAGATTTGGTGAAAAAATGTTTGCTGAGATTTCAGCAAACTAGTAGTTTTTTGGAAGCTTGGCAACCCCTTTCAAATGAAAGTGTTTTTCGCCAGTCTCTGCATGGGGTACTTCAAGAGGAAACAAACCATAGAGATAGAACTTAGAACTACTTCATGTGGTCAAGTTTCAAGGAGCTAGCACAAACCGTGTTTGATTTCGAATTCCAAACACAGCTATCTATGTAGGAGAAAACAGAGTGAAACCTAAAAATTCAAACTGTTACTGGAAACGAATGCTTCAACCTAGAAGAATAAAAATTGGGCAGCCAAGTGGGATTAGGGAACTGATCATTACCACAAAGTATCATCAAGATTTGGTGAAAAAATGTTTGCTGAGATTTCAGCAAACTAGTAGTTTTTTGGAAGCTTGGCAACCCCTTTCAAACGAAAGTGTTTTTCGCCAGTCTCTGCATGGGGTACTTCAAGAGGAAACAAACCATAGAGATAGAACTTACAACTACTTCATTTGGTCAAGTTTCAAGGAGCTAGCACAAACCGTGTTTGATTTAGAATTCCAAACACAGCTATCTATGTAGGAGAAAACAGAGTGAAACCTAAAAATTCAAACTGTTACTGGAAACGAATGCTTCAACCTAGAAGAATAAAAATTGGGCAGCCAAGTGGGATTAGTGAACTGATCATTACCACCAAGTATCATCAAGATTTGGTGAAAAAATGTTTGCTGAGATTTCAGCAAACTAGTAGTTTTTTGGAAGCTTGGCAACCCCTTTTCAAACGAAAGTGTTTTTCGCCAGTCTCTGCATGTGGTACTTCAAGAGGAAACAAACCATAGAGATAGAACTTACAACTACTTCATTTGGTCAAGTTTCAAGGAGCTAGCACAAACCGTGTTTGATTTAGAATTCCAAACACAGCTATCTATGTAGGAGAAAACAGAGTGAAACCTAAAAATTCAAACTGTTACTGGAAACGAATGCTTCAACATAGAAGAATAAAAATTGGGCAGCCAAGTGGGATTAGTGAACTGATCATTACCACCAAGTATCATCAAGATTTGGTGAAAAAATGTTTGCTGAGATTTCAGCAAACTAGTAGTTTTTTGGAAGCTTGGCAACCCCTTTAAAATGAAAGTGATTTTCGCCAGTCTCTGCATGGGGTACTTCAAGAGGAAACAAACAATAGAGATAGAACGTAGAACTACTTCATTTGCTCAAGTTTCAAGGAGCTAGCACAAACCGTGTTTGATTTAGAGTTTCAAACACATCTATCTATATAGCAGAAAACAGAGTGAAACCTAAAAATTCAAAGTGTTACTGGAAACGAACGCTTGAACCTAGAAGAGTGAAAATTGGGCAGCCAAGTGGGCTTAGTGAACTGATCATTACCACCAAGTATCATCAAGATTTGGTGAAAAAATGTTTACTGAGATTTCAGCAAACGAGAAGTTTTTTGGAAGCTTGGCAACACCTTTCAAACGAAAGTGTTCTTCGCCAGTCTCTGCATGGGGTACTTCAAGAGGAAACAAACCATAGAGATAGAACTTAGAACTACTTCATTTTGTCAAGTTTCACGGAGCTAGCACAAACCTTGTTTGATTTAGAGTTTCAAACACATCTATCTATATAACAGAAAACAGAGTGAAACCTAAATTTCAAACTGTTACTGGAAACGAACGCTTGAACCTAGAAGAGTGAAAGTTGGGCAGCCAAGTGGGATTAGTGAACTGATCATTACCACCAAGTATCATCAAGATTTGGTGAAAAAATGTCTGCTGAGATTTCAGCAAACTAGTAGTTTTTTGGAAGCTTGGCAACCCCTTTCAAACGAAAGTGTTTTTCGCCAGTCTCTGCATGGGGTACTTCAAGAGGAAACAAACCATAGAGATAGAACTTAGAACTACTTCATTTTGTCAAGTTTCAAGGAGCTAGCACAAACCGTGTTTGATTTAGAGTTTCAAACACATCTATCTATATAACAGAAAACAGAGTGAAACCTAAATTTCAAACTGTTACTGGAAACGAACGCTTGAACCTAGAAGAGTGAAAGTTGGGCAGCGAAGTGGGATTAGTGAACTGATCATTACCACCAAGTATCATCAAGTTTTGGTGAAAAAATATTTGCTGAGATTTCAGCAAACTAGTAGTTTTTTGGAAGCTTGGCAACCCCTTTAAAACGAAAGTGATTTTCGCCAGTCTCTGCATGGGGTACTTCAAGAGGAAACAAACAATAGAGATAGAACTTAGAACTACTTCATTTGCTCAAGTTTCAAGGAGCTAGCACAAACCGTGTTTGATTTAGAGTTTCAAACACATCTATCTATATAGCAGAAAACAGAGTGAAACCTAAAAATTCAAAGTGTTACTGGAAACGAACGCTTGAACCTAGAAGAGTGAAAATTGGGCAGCCAAGTGGGCTTAGTGAACTGATCATTACCACCAAGTATCATCAAGATTTGGTGAAAAAATGTTTGCTGAGATTTCAGCAAACGAGTAGTTTTTTGGAAGCTTGGCAACCCCTTTCAAACGAAAGTGTTCTTCGCCAGTCTCTGCATGGGGTACTTCAAGAGGAAACAAACCATAGAGATAGAACTTAGAACTACTTCATTTTGTCAAGTTTCACGGAGCTAGCACAAACCGTGTTTGATTTAGAGTTTCAAACACATCTATCTATATAACAGAAAACAGAGTGAAACCTAAAAATTCAAACTGTTACTGGAAACGAACGCTTGAACCTAGAAGAGTGAAAGTTGGGCAGCCAAGTGGGATTAGTGAACTGATCATTACCACCAAGTATCATCAAGATTTGGTGAAAAAACTGTTTGCTGAGATTTCAGCAAAC